>NC_092862.1:117031408-117077091 GCF_032062135.1 Pyxicephalus adspersus
GGGACGACAACGGATCAAGGTAAGAAGGTTTTTTTATGTTTTTAGCCACCCTGAGTGTGGCTCCGGATTACCACTTTTTGCATGGTAAATCCACCCCGAGTCACACTCAGGAATACTGCTAGGTGGGTTTAGAGTTTTTTTAAATTTGTGAAAAGTAGAAACAAGCAAGAAGGATGAAGAAAGGAGTTACACTAAGTGGGAGCAGCTCTAGAGAAGTCTTGTAGCCATGCATGGGAAGAGGTTATGAATGCGTAAGTCATTAGTAGGTCATTAGGGCAGGGAGGACACCTAGAAATGTGTATCAGATCAGAGGTTGGAGTAGAGCTGTGGAGGGGTTTAAAAGCAAAGCCCTGTATTTCAATTTACAATGTGCCCAAAGAATATCTTTGTATGTCAAGTTTAAATTTACTGTGCTAGGGATGGAACAACAGCTTCTGATGTGTTTCATACAACTATATAATACAAGCCTGAAAACATTACCTGAAAGTTAATGGTATACCTGATATAGCTGAAAGTTAATGGTATATTCTTATATTAAATACAATTGTCATTGTTTCTCCCAGGAATCCAATACTGAAAAACAAGGAAAAAGAAAAAATAAAGAGTGTTGGCCCAATTCAAATTGTAAGTCATTTTAAAATATAGAATATGCTATATGATTCCAGGTTTGCTGGATCACCTAGGTTGACTGATGACAGTGTATCCTCTCCTGCCTTGGGGAGCTTTAATAAGTCAGGCACAGTGGCACAGGTCACTAGGGCAAATAAAAGAATGTAGTCTTCAATGCAGAGACAGAGATCACAATGCCTAGAGATGTACTGTTATAAAATGGATGCTTTTCAATAGTAACTACAACTTTTGATTTTGTTTTTAATCTGTTTCCTTTATGTTTTTCACTAGTTTCGATATGCCAATGGGCTTGATATCTTTTATATGATTGTTGGAATTATTGGAGCCATTGGAAATGGAGTGTCCCAACCTTTAATGTTCATCGTGTTTGGAGAGATGACTGACAGTATCTTGTGTTACAATTCATCTCTTTCAAACACAAGTAAGTGTTGTTCACATATTTATATTTATGTAATATTAAGAATATTTAGCTATGTTTCAGTTTCTGGACAAAACAAAGATAGAACTAGATTCCAAACAATAATGTAATGGGGTACCTACACAGCTCATAAGATTTGCCTGTGCTAGAGCTAATTCTAGATTTACTCTCTTTATGCTTTCTCAGGTTGGACCCATTTAGCATCATTGACAATTAATGAGTGTTACCTTATTACATGTCCTTAACATCTACATATTAGAAACCTGTACAGACAAACTGTCACGGTTTCACAGGCAGGGTTGTGGACCCTCACGGTGTCACCAGCCTTCTCGGCAGGGATGTAAACAGGATGCATGGGAGTAATGACAGGAGTATAGGACCCTAGCCTCCAGCTCCACCAGTGCATCCTGCAAGGAGTGATGGACTTTAGGAGCTGTCCAGGTTGCTGACTGAATAGAACAGAAGTGAAATGCAAAATAGTAGTCAGATGATCTAATGGTCAAGGCGGGTGGCAATCAGTAGTCAAACAGACCCAGGATCCGTATACCAAAGAGTCTGAATCAGGGAATGCAGAAAGGAACCTTGAAGCAGAGCCTAGGAGACCTCCTTGTCAGGCAACTTCCTGTTGCCAGTCACTTCCTTATATAGGCGAAGTCATGTCACCTGGAAATAACAGAACCCACCACTAGAGGGGGTGCTGGAGTGAAGGCAGCTCAGGTGGTATTCACTCTTCTACCAGCAGATGAAGCGTGTCTGTGGAATATTCTAGTTCTCTGGGGTAAGGGGGTAGCTCACAGGGAGTCACATGATTAAGACCTTGGCCCTGATTTATAAAAGCTCTCCAAGGCTGGAGAAAATACACTTTCAAAAGTGAAGCTGGGTGATCCAGCAAACCTGGAATTGATCTGCTCCAGGATTCAAAATGTTTGCTATAAATTTTTTTTTAAAATCTATTCCATTTTTTCTGGACCACCCAGCTTCACTTCTGAAAGTGTATCCTCTCCAGCTATGGAGAGCTTTCATAAATCAGGCCCCAGGAAGTGACCAGTGGATAGGATTGGCTGCAGAGGAGCCATCAATATACCATCAATATTACTTTTAGTTAAACATTTTGTTGCACAAACAAGCCTCTAGAGCTAAATGCTTGGAGTTTACAAAAGTAGGATCTATATAGACACAATGGATTCCTGTACTTTGTATAGACACAACACTTTGTACTGCACTACTAAACAAAACTATTCCTTTTATGACCCAAACTTTGGCCAGCTCTGACTGAGATCAGTCTGGCGTTCTATTAAAAAAGTTCAAAACAAAATGAGTATATGATTCTTTAATACTGGTAAAAGTATGAATAAAAGTGAACCAAAAGAAAGAAGTATTCTACTCTGTTTAGATTTTTTCAGTATAAAAATTCAGATTTGTATATCATATATCTGTGTTAATGCTTCCAGATTTAAAAATGAGTACACTGAGCCTGATTTATTAAAGCTCTCCAAAGCTGGAGAAGATCAACTTTCTTCAGTGAAGTTGGGTGATCCAGCAAACCTGGAATGAATCAGGCCCACTGTAACTACAATAAATGCATATTTATGAAGCTGGTAATGTGACATTTAATAACTATTCACTGCAGGAGAATCTTTGATTTTTTATACTGCTACCTAACAGTCATATGATGTGATGATTGTACTGAAGCTAAGAAAAAGCAATGTTTTCGCCCTAGTACAGGAATTTTTTTTATAGAAACACCTAACACCTCTCATCAACTTCATACCATATTTATAAGATATATATTCTATAAGATAAAAAGAAGAAATGATGATGCAGAAGAATGTACACTACTATGCTATGTCGCTGGAAAAGGTGTTTTGTGATTGCTTTTTGGGACAGATGAATGAATAAGTGATATATACACAACACCATTCAGTTCAATAAACAGGGGAGGGGATAAGTGAGCAGCATGTCACTTTGCTCTCCTCTATTACCATTCAGTGATTCACCAAGGCAGGTTGATACTCAACATCAGATTTTCACCTGAGACACATTTGTATACCTGGATATTGACGTTTAAAAGGAATGGCACAGGGACTGTTGATTTAGGGAATATCTGAAATTTTTTCCCATGTTGGAGCAAAACTGAAAAAACCAAGGATTTCCAAATGTTTTTTTTGCCTTCCTCTGGATTAACTTTGTATATATGGTTTAATCTGGAATATGGAGGTTTATAGTATGTTTATTTTCCTAGTTGTTAAACTTCATGGATTTATGTCTTTTTTTAACCTGCCTAACTATGCAACTATATATAACAGAATCTACAGAACAGAATCTTCTTGTTTTTTTTTTTAAATCTACAACGCCAACCAACATTTACACACAAGAACAACCAGTATGTTATTTTTATTTTGCAGGTCAATGTGCTAAATTTAAACCACTGGATGAACAGATGACTCTGTAAGTTAATTTTACTAAGGAACATTCTTTGTTCCTTGATTCTAAACATGACTAAATACAGAATATATTTAGCTAGAGGATACAGTTGTGTTGTTTATAGTTAGATGCTGAAGGACTGAATCACCTTGTGCTTTTGTAATGCTAGCAGACTTCAGAAGTGAGACCATTACCCAATGGTTTCTAGGTTCTGCTGTTGCTCATCTTGAAAGCCTATCATGTGTTTTAGCTCACCATATGTTGTTTAACAACAGACATTGTAGCCCATGTGGCTGTTATGGAGTCTGTTAAGGAAGATTAATTGTTAAGTTTGCACAATGGAGAGGGTGAGATCCCATGATCCAATCATGACTGTCAAGATCTTACTGGATGTATTTATTCATATATACTCATGATACATGTTCTTTAACATCTCTCCATAATCTATCCACAAACAATTTAAACCTAACAAAATTTGTGCCCCTCAAGTTAGTTTGATTAACAATGTTTTGGGAGATCATAAGGGTGACATTCTTTGCACTGGCCAGTGAAATTAGAGACATTCTTCCCACTATTTACCATGCTAATGTATTATGAGCTGTGGATATAGTAATTAGAGCAGGGGTTCACACAATTCCCATCAAATGTTTGCCATGTGACCATTCATTAATTGATGATTTATTGTTACATCCTTGGTGGATGTGCTTCATATGCAGGAGACTGGGAGCCTAACTGTCAATATCTTACCACTAAATATATATTATATATATTTATATATTATAAAATTATATATTGCACAAGATATCCACCTTTTCAGTACCTGAGTTTTTGCATTTTTATATTCACCAATGTTTCCTTTGTTTTTAGGTTTTCCTTCTACTACGTGGGAATAGGAGCAGGAGTCATAATTTGTGCGTATTTTCAGGTCTCCTTTTGGGTCCTAGCTGCTGCAAGACAGACTAGAAGAATGAGACAAGTGTTTTTTCATTCTGTGTTATCAAAAGAAATTGGTTGGTTTGATGTCACACAGTCTGGTGAACTGAACACTCGTCTTACAGAGTAAGAATTTCATATATGATAAATTGATATATATATATAATATAATATATAATTTATATAATTATTTATTTAATGTTTATTGTTTTTTTTCCTTTGACAGCGACATTAATAAAATCAATGATGGAATTGGTGACAAAGTTGGGCATCTTGTACAGAATCTTTCAACCTTTGTAGCTGGATTACTAATTGGGTTAATCAATGGATGGAAACTTGCCTTAGTCCTTATGGCCACTGGTCCTGTTCTGGCTATTTCAACAGCCATATCTTCAAAGGTAATAAAAATAATTTGGTATCAAATACTACCGGACAGATGAGACTATTTGATAAAAGTTCTATTAAAAAACTAGAATAAAAGAATCTAGAATCAAGTACGGACTCTAGATTGTGAGCCCCTTCCAACGGACAGTGAGTAACAAGACTATGGACTATGTAAAGCATTGCATATTATGTCAGCGCTATATAAATACTGTCTAATATTAATAGAAACATGTTTTTTTGTCTTTAAACCACATGAACCTTCTAACATGTAGGATATGAATTTGTCTATACAATTCAGTGGACGGAACAGACATAAAAAATGATAGCGTCTTAGAGATACCATGTGCCTTACCTATTCACCTCCTATACATTATACTCACCTCCGGGGAACTCCCTAATTTCTTTCCTGTTTTGAAGCCTCCACTAAACTACTTGTTGTTGGTTGGTGTGGGAGCTTAGAAGGAGTGACTTCTGAGATTCAGGTGGAACTTGCTATAGTACAGAGACTTACTAAGTATTTTTTTCTAATGGCAGCCTCAAAGGCTTAACTTTAAGTTCACTTCAAAATGTATATAGGAAAATTAAGGGTTGACATTTTAAGGGTTGACATAAGGGATAATTGTTATTTTGAATACCTAATACTTGTCCACTATCACATCTTTCTTTACATAATTTTCATCAATTGAAAATTCAGCTGACTTGCGAAGGTGGCTACCATCATTGACCTTTTTCCAAGTCAATCATAGAAGACCCAAAACATACATGTTATAAATGAGTGTCCTAAAAGTATATAACTCCTTATGACTTTAGTTGTTCAATGTCAATGATACAGTCAATGTTGAAGTCAATAGGCCTGATTTATTAAAGCTCTCCAGGACTGGAGAAGATAGACTATCATGGGAGATCCTGGGTGATAGAGCAAATTTGGAACAGATTTTTTAAAATTATTTGGTATTAGTGTTGGTCGAATAGCTTAGTCCCCCTATTCATTAGCTCCAGTGTCATCAGGATTTTCCTTTCTTTAGCCAATCACAGAGCACTAGAGGTGAATGAATGGGGGGCATTGTCCTCATTTAACCTTCAGTGCCTGGGGATCCCACAGTGACAGGAGGATTCCCACGCCTGTGCAGCCGTGGTAATCATTATGTCATTGTGGGATAACCTGAAAAAAAATAAAAGTTAGTTACACACAAACAATCCAAAAATACTGTAACATTAAAGCCTCTTTTTTTTTACACATATTTTCACACACAAATTCGCAAACAGCCATATTCAGGTCGAATGGAAGTACAACATTTGTTTTTAGTTGGCAAATGCTTTCAATACTGGACCAGCTCTAGGTTTATTGGATCACCCATGTTCTCCCATGATAGTATATCTTCTCCAGTCTTGTGAAGCTTTAATAAATCAAGCACAATGCATTGGCATAGTAGTTTTTTTTTTAAATGAATAAGTCAGCAAGGAGAGCCTCTTCTGTTCTTTCATGATAAATTACTTTTAAGCTTATGCTGGATACTAACTTCCTGTTGTTCTTTAGATGCTGGTGTCACTGACAAGCAAGGAGCTTACTGCATATGCAAAGGCTGGAGCTGTGGCTGAAGAGGTCCTCTCCTCTATACGGACAGTGGTGGCATTTGGAGGTCAAGAGAATGAAATAAAAAGGTCTTTAGCACTTTTATTATTATACACTTATTTAAGAAGGATACAATTTAGTCTTCCAAATATAGTGGATGCTAAAAAAGATCTTGCTTTTCCCTATGTTTTTTCAATGTTTAGGTACACAAATAACTTAGGAGAAGCTAAAAAAATTGGAATTAAAAAAACTATCACTTCTCAGATGGCTGTTGGAATTATGTATTTTATCATTTATGCTTCCTACGCACTTGGATTTTGGTATGGAGCAAAGTTGGTGTTAGGTGACAATGATTATACAATTGGTAAAGTTATGTTGGTGAGTTCTCAATTTGAATTTTATGGAATTTATTAGTTTTGTATTTTTGTATAACCCTTACATGGTTTTATATTCATATTGTCCCTATTCATATAAAACATTTGTTTTTACATATAAATAAAGCAAAAGAAATTTGCGTTCAATAGTGACGTAAGGGGAATGCTTTCCCCCCAATATAGTAGGATCCAATATATATTGATAAAATGGCTGGGTTTCCCTAAACCCAATAGAACAATAGAAGTGGCATCCATTACAAGGTATTCACGTCCCCTGTCCTTTTCTGCAATAAGGACCTGCCAGATCATGGATTATTAAAAGTGGAACTTTAATTTTGCTTTAAGGTGTATGGCTATGATTAAAGGGAGATAACTTTCTGAATAGACCGATGTCAATGTTCCTAAAGCCATGCTGGATTGTGTATACAAGATGCTTCATACAGGGTGCTAACATAACATGTTTTAAAGGACTATGGATTTTCTGAAAATTAAGCACGACAGTCTCTCTGCTTCTGCAGAAGGGATGAAAAGGAGGGGTATAAATGAGTTCATCCTCCTATTTTTTTTTTTTAGTTCTGTGTGTAAATGTTATCTGGAGCTATTAGGTTCTGCAAACAATTTTATTAAAGAAAAACAATTAAATAGATAATATGTAAGTATATGTGTATGCAAATGTTTTTTTAGCTCCAACCATAGCAAACAAATACAAACTGAAAAACAATTTTATACAAATCTTAACACAGAAGTTCAGTAAAAATATTAATTACCTGCTTAGGAAGTTTTGGAAGTATAATTTGTGATGACCCATAGTCTCATGTCCTGTAGTTATAAGCATATAAGGCAATTAAAAAACAAAATTACAATGCTATTACAATGTTGCAAATATGTAAAAAAAAAATATTTTGTAATGAGTTGCCTGTTTAATTTTCAGGTCTTCTTCAGTGTGGTCTTCAGCAGCTATTGCATCGGCCAGGCAGCTTCCCACCTGGAAGCTTTTTCTGTGGCAAGAGGTGCTGCCTATAATATCTTCAAAATCATAGATCAGGTGGGACACTGAACATTATATAAGGAAAACGAAATAAAACATCTAGATCAGAGGTAGGCAAACTCCGGCCTTTAGGCCAGATACAGCCTAGCCAGTATTCCAGTCCGGCCTTGCGCCCCCTAGTTAATTATTGTTGGATCCGGCCTAATTGAATTGTCGCATTATCGCGAGTTCCTGCACAGTAACCCCAATTACTATGCCTAAAGAGCAGAACAGCAGGGCAACAAAGCCCTGTGTTTAGTGTGCAACGAAACAAACAGCACTTTCAAGCAGTCGAATCTCAAGGGGCATTTCAAAGCCAAGCACGCGCACACGTACAGAGACTACACCGTGGATGAGCGGAAGACTGAGGCTGCTCGCCTGCAGTCACAGTTGAAGAAAACCTTTCCTTGGACACCTTGTTTCTTCTGGTATATTGTGCCTTCTTGACCTCCTGAAATGGCCTACTAGTCCAAAAAGTTTGCCGACCCCTGATCTAGATGAATCGTCTCAATGTAGAAGCTTTGAAACAAGGAAGCAAAACAGTTTGCTACTGAATGTTTACTTACCTTTCATATTAGAAATCTCCTTTGCTAATACATATTTGTATCCACAAATAATATACTATAACATACTACCTAATTTATTTTAGGAAAACATCCCTGTCTTTTAGGGATTTATTTTAAATGAACCTTAAATGCAGGGTCCACTCTTATGTCAGCCCTCCCTACCCCTTGAAGAAATGCAGAATAACCATTATTAAACTTGTAGGGGAAAGTGTACCTATTTTCTCCTTTCTTTAATCTATGGCACCTTGCTGAGGGTGAAGTCATCCTTCTAGTAATATAAAGTACTTTATACCTGGCATAGAAGACACTCCCTGCGATGGTTCAGCACCATCTTTACACAAGATTTAGTATGTTCACCATTTTCTGCCATCTCATAGCCATGAAGTCGGAGGAGTAAGAGTTTTTTTTTAGTTTATGCTAATCTTCATTAAGGTAGAGGTGTCACTTAAGAGTGGAGCTTGCACAGATTTTAATGCTTGCTTTAATGCATGAACAGAACCCCTACATATTTTAAAATGTAGTGTCTCCAGACTGACTCACCCCTTCCACAGATACATACTTACCAAGATCTAATGTAGATACATCTGCACATTCCAGCATTCCAGTGGAGACATTCTAGGGCAATGTCTCATCTCTTCTCAGGAAACAGCCCTATGAAAGTCTAAGGGGGTCTAATATGCAAATGCATGGACCCAGAAAAATATTTCACAGTTAGTCCTTTGGTGACATACGAAATATGCACTGTAGGTTTGTTCCTAAGTTGAATTTGTATGTAGGTCGGATCAGGTACATTATTTTATTAAATGCAATTAGGACAGATGTTTTTATCAACATAATATTAGGCAGCATAGTGTCAGTTAATGTATAAAAACCTCACTGTGAGTTAATCACAAACAAAGCAGAAAAAACGTTATTGAGCCCAGACATTCATAACTTCTGGAGCAAGCTGTGCCTTGATATGCATAAAAGAAACAACTGCAGAGTTTGTCTTGTTCACTAAGTTTTGCAAACCGCCGCCCTCGCCCCTCCAAGCCTCCATCCTGCACACAAGGGAGCAGAAAAGCCCTGCTCGTATCTAGGAGTCATCTGTATGTTGGATGTCCTTAACCCGGGGACTACCTGTACAGTTATAACTTGTGCAGAAATATATATATATATATATATATATATATATATAGATCATCATTGTTAAAAAGAATTCTACCTTAGATAAACCTTACAATATTAAAATGTATTTTTCCTATTCCAATTCTAGCCATCCAAAATAAACAGCTTTTCAAGAGAAGGATATGAGCCGGACTATATAAAAGGAAATGTAGAATTTAGGGATGTGGATTTCTCCTATCCATCAAGAATGGCTGTTCAGGTAAGATATGTTTAGGTGAAAATTTGGTCATGTTTCATCATCATCATATATTTTATTGGGCAGATACTTTGAACTTAGCTTTAGAAATGTCATGTTTTTGAGATAGAAGAAGAAAAAGAAATATTTATTTAGGCAACATAATTAAAACTGTTAGACATACTCACAACTTTTCTTACCTATGTAACGGTCTTGTGACATTGAACATTATAGATATGTATATCATTACTATATGCCAAAGAGAATGAATGGGAATGATTTAAATATCCAGGGTTTAAAGATGCTTTAATTATGTACAGCAAGTCATCACTATATGTTGTATAAATTACATTTCAGACATAAGGAAACTTCAAATAATACAGCCAGAAAGGAGTTCCTTCCCAATGGGCAATAGAGCACCTTTGTATGGTGATAAGGAAGCAGGTACTGCATTGTATATAAATACAGACAATGCAAAGTATCACACAAACATTCTCAGGATGCTTTGCCCATTCTCCTCCACAACCTTCTAGGTGCAGGTCTAGTAGGAAGCACCCTTCACTCTGCTCTTCTAATCCCGTAACAACACAATATTCATTCTTGAGGATACTTATTTGAGGGCCCCAGAACTTGATTTGCAGATTTTAGTGTATAAACATTAAAAGAACATAAGCCATTTATAGAAACTGTCATCTAAACTTTTACAAGTAAAGATCATGCTTGTATTTCTAAACAATAGAATGCAAAGAATGGCAAAGAGCACAAACCATATGTGTTCATAAAGTAAAATGATTTTCATTTCTGTTCTGTGAAGGTTCTAAAAGGACTCAATCTGACTGTGAAATCTGGACAAACAGTGGCTTTGGTTGGACAAAGTGGATGCGGTAAAAGCACCACAGTGCAGCTGCTGCAGAGGCTGTATGATCCACAAGAAGGACAGGTAATGTTTTGATTTATTTGTCCAAATATTACAAACTATTGTTACATGGAAATGAAATAGAAAGTAAATAGAAATCTCCCCAATGAGAACAGAGACAACAAAAAAGGTAATTTTCTCATATCTCTTTCTGTCTAAACCACTATCAAATACCCTGGATATGAGGGTGAAACATTGCAAAATCAACACAGGCACCAAAAAATATTCAGTAAAGGTCCTACTCCATAATGTGTATATTATGAATGCTGTGCGCCATATTTGAAAAATAAGTAAGGCTATTATTTATATGATACTGGTTATGTAGATTTGCAGATCTGTATGTTTTCAATGTTCATTTTTTCTCATTTGTTTAATTAGATATTGGTTGATGGTCATGATATACGGTCTTTAAATATCAGACGACACAGAGAATTAATTGGAGTAGTCAGCCAAGAGCCTGTACTCTTTGCAACCACCATTAAAAACAACATTAGGTATGGAAGATTAGATGTAACAGATGAAGAAATTGAGAGAGCAGCTAAAGAAGCCAATGCCTATGACTTCATTATGGAACTTCCTGATGTATGTATCAGCAGATTACCACAGTAGTTCTTAATGTCAAACTTGTTTTCTATGTAGTATGTTAACTAACCTGGTCAGAAATGGACTTCTAGAAGCAAGTTATTGTACTGAATAATAATATTGCTTGGGACTATGAGGATATTTCCAAAAACTGATATTAAGATGCCTTAAAAGCCATTAAATCTGTGCACTATGGCGCCTTCACTATTAAAGAGGGTCAAGCCAAGTGATGTTCTCTGATGAGTAGATATCACCACAATCCTTATATGTACATCTTACTATGAAAATACAAATGGGCCTGGAGAATAATTTTGGGCTATGTTACTAATGTCTACCAGACATTAGTACCAGTCTATATCTTAGTATAGGAGAGTTAAAAAAGATGCTCACGTGGTTTTATGGTCAACTGGTATAATTCTCCACTGAAACTTTGGACTTGTGAGTGAATAATTGTACTTTGATTAGTTTGCAGAATGTAATTTGTTTAGTTTGTACGGCAAATGGTCACTTGGCATAGTAAATAGGGTGAATCTGTGTTCTCTTGGATCACCCAATTATTTGCTTATGAAATTATAAAAAAAGTGTTTGTGGTATTGGTATTCATTTATAAACACTCAAACAAATAAGCAAACCGGAGTGTTGTCCATAGTTTTTCACATACTTACATTTACATAAAAGTCCTTAAAAAAGTTTGTAAAATGTATTGTTTCATTATTATTCTATCATCTATAATTGAGAAATGAATGACCAGGCACAAAAAAATAATCAAATGACCACAAAGGATATCAATTCACTTGGTGGGCACCAAAGGCTTTTACAAACTTAGACATCAACAATGTACTATGCATAGTCTGTGCAAAAAGAAGAGCTGTCAATACAACCCAGTGGATCCTGCTTGCAAAAATCTACAGGGAGTGGCTGAAAGACCAATCAACCTGCACAAGGACAGAGAGCACCACGTTTTGGTACTTATTACAGGTAGCTCTTGCACAGAGGCCAATACAGATTTATAAGAAATACACAATGTGTATCAATATTTCCTCTTGCTTTGAAGGAAAATTGCTTATCCAGGAATTCAGCTTAAACCTAATTACTGCCACAGTCAACACGTAACAAATATATTGCAAAACAATTTATTGTTATCTCATTCCTCTTTGACTCTTTCATAGAAATTTGAAACTCTGGCTGGAGAAAGAGGAGCCCAGCTCAGTGGTGGCCAGAAGCAAAGAATAGCCATAGCTAGAGCATTGGTCCGAAATCCCAGGATACTCTTACTGGATGAGGCTACTTCAGCTCTCGATACTGAAAGTGAATCTGTCGTCCAAGCGGCCCTAGACAAGGTAGAGTCTCCCATCAGTCATTCTTTACATTAGCTACACAAACAATATGGACAGTAAGTCAAAAACTGTAATGTATTTTTTCAGGCCAGCGAGGGTCGTACCACAATCGTCATTGCCCATCGTTTGAGCACAGTGTGGACAGCTGATCTCATTGTTGTGTTGGAGAATGGTTCTGTGGCTGAAAAAGGAACACATTCTGAATTATTGGAGAAGAAAGGAATATATCATTCACTAGCAACAGCTCAGGTACTTGGCTTTACTAGCATAGGGACCTCAAAAATGTAGAGGGAATAATGTTAACTACCTTTAACCACCTGAGCGTTACACTGAGGTCTAGATTTCTGTACCAAAAGCGTTACAGGTTTTCATGAAATTTTTTTTTAAATTGTAGACCTGTAACTTACAGAAATATGTCCGAATAGGGGTCTAGTAGATATAATGAATATAAAAAATGTTTAAAACACACAATCATGTAAAAAAAAAAAAAATTACTTTTAATAAAATTAAAGGAAAAACACAAAATTCAGCTTAAACAAGAATACATAAATAAATGAAAAATACTGAAAATGCGATAATTCAGTATACTGTATAGTAATATATTTTTCTAAAACACCTCCATAGTGTCCATCACATACCTATAGACAAAACCACATAAATATATTTTCTATTATTCTGTATTGGATTGGATACAGGACTTTGTATTCAACCCAATACAAAATGAGAACAAAATTCAAACTCTCATTATGTATTGGATTGAATACAAATTCCTGTATCCAATCCAATACAAAATACATACTTTGTATTTATTTTTAATTGAAACTCATTCATTCATTTTGTATTGGATTGAATACAAACTCCTGTATCCAATCCAATACAAAATACATACTTTGTATTTATTTTTAATTGAAACTCATTCATTCATTTTGTATTGGATTGAATACAAACTCCTGTATCCAATCCAATACAAAATACATACTTTGTATTTATTTTTAATTGAAACTCATTCATTCATTTTGTATTGGATTGAATACAAACTCCTGTAGGGAAAATCTCGGGGTTAACCATTATAGCAACTTTTTTTAGCCCGTACCAAGGTTGGGCTTAACGGTCGGAAGGTTAATGGAAAAACATGATAGAATATAGTTTTCTATTAAAATGAGAAATGATTAGGAGAAAAACAGCCATAATAAAAACCTGCTTCTATGCCCCCTTCACTGCTAGAGCTCTTTTTTATTATTATTTTTGGACACAAATGAAAATGTATAATATACCCTACCCTATATTTTCTAAAAGCAGATGACCTTTAAAATAAAGCTGGTAGCTGCACATTAGCACATTATTTTGTTAAATATAGCTAATGGGTTATCTGAACTCAAACCAATAGATATATACCACCAACATCCCTAAATTCTTGTGTACATAGAAAGGTAGGTATATTTGTGGGCAGTTCAGTACATATCACAAAATGGGCTCAAATATAATAAAAAAACAATCTTTTAATAAACACAAACTATAAAAACAATGGATGGAAATTCTTTAAAACAGCTCAGTACATAGCACCAAACAATTGTGTATATCATGATGGATTATCAGAATCTATTACAACACCTCAATGATATACACAATTGTTTGGTGCTATGTACTGAGCATTTTTATGGAATTTCCATCCATTGTTTTTATGGTTTGTGTTTAATAAAAGATTTTTTTTTTTATATTTGAGCCCATTTTGTGACATGTACTGAACCTTAAAAGTCCCACAAATATACCTACCTTTCTATATACATTATTTTGTTAATTTATATTTGTGCAACTGCTCATCAAACCTATATTTTCAGTAAAACAGTAGCAAACATTAAATTATTTAATACATACACACACAAGAAAATTCACATTTGTTTTAAAACATGTAAGATGGGATTGTGTTAAGTCGATACCAAACATTTGAAGCCCACATTATGTATGGTCACAACATGTGAGTGGATGGAGACTTTTTTTTTTTAGATTTTTGGGGCTCCAAAAACAACAGTGGATGGCAGCCACAAATCCTGAAATGCTCAGATAGAACACTTTATGGTTCACTGTATCAAGGAGAGATTGGGTGTGAAGAGGGTTCATCTTTCTACTTCTGTGATTACTTTACAGGCCATACAGAGGTCTGTGGAAAGTGAAACAGGACAAGGGACCCTGGAGAAACCATCTTTAGTGCAGAGGATAAACTCCAATTTGTCAACCGGAAAATTCTCCATGTCTGAAAAGGGGGAGGAAGATGATGTAGTAGAGGAGGAAGAGGAGGTAAGAGTTTTTTATATAGTAAAACAATTCATGATGTATAACTGATATCTTCACATTGCCACAATGTAAGAATATAAGTACCGCAAATACTTTACATGACAGCAATCGGTGCTCAACTTAAACCCTACCAAAAAATGAATAACCCTATCTTTGCTTCCTTATTATCAGAACAGGAAGTGAGGAACAACTTCTTAGTGAGGACACAACCTTAAAAGAAAAAAAAAAAAAGATGCACGGTTTTCTAACCTTTTTTGAATTATTCAAAAGTATATTTTTTGTAGGACTTTTCCTTTATTTCTGTAAATGAATAAAAAAAAAATAGATCCTGCCTGACTCACCAAAATCCCAAAATCCCATCATATAATAGAATGATGGAGGATAAAATGTTATCTTTTTGATTGGATTTCCTTGTGGAACTGGTAGATCTTTATATTAAATGGAATTATATTACAATGATACAAAGTGAAAAGTGAACAACCCCCAAAAAAGTTAGTTTAGTTACCCAGTTACATTAAAGCTGAACTTGGGTATAATTCAAAGTTCCAAAGAACTGTTAAAAACAGTGTACTTACCTTGCAGTTTTCCTTCCAGCTACACACCAGTGATGCCTCTTCTTTTAAACTTTGTCTTTGGTTGTCGGCATTCTGATGTCATCATGTTCAATGCAGCACTAGCAGAGCTGTATTGTAATTGAAGACAATAAGGGCATACCCACAACCTTGAGTGTTGGAGGAAGAGGAGAGCACTGGGGGAGTAAGGGGTGTTTTTAAGGTTCACCTAGTCCAGGGTGGGCAAACTTGTTGGCTCAAGGGACACAATGAGTTTAAAAATTTGACAGATGGGCCAGGCTAGTATCAGATGAATGGAGGGTGCTTGTATGAACCTATATAAACTAAGTGTAAAAGCTGTTAACTAAAAGTAAAAGAAAACATACATTCAAATTGCATTCCATTTCAATGGGAACAATGTTGCTGGTACTCCCTTTTAGCAAGTGGACAATTATGTACCAATATTTGATGGGCCGGATTAAAAAGCACAAAGGGCTGTATTTGGCCCACGGCCGTAGTTTGCTCATGCCTGACATAGACACTTTTTAGAAAGGTGGGGGGGGGATCACTCCAACAGTTACTTCCATCCCACCTGATATTTACTGTACGTTAAAAATGAATAGACATGTCTACAAATGACAATAAATATTTTCTGTCATGCACAGGTATCGTCAATGATAACTAAAACCCAAAACCCCAACATTATCAAATTACTAGATTAGATTACTATTTTGTGATTATTTACTTCTTGTTTACATGTTGCTTTTTTCTTTTTTATTACAGCAAAAACTTCCCAAAATTTCATTTTTCAGACTACTTAAACTGAATAAATCAGAGTGGCCTTATATCTTGTTTGGAACCCTTGCAGCAATGATCAATGGAGGGGCCCATCCAGCTTTCAGCATTTTATTTGCCAAAGCTATAGCTGTAAGCATTTTCACCTCAATATATATTAGAGCTACAACTATTATAATGATTATAATAGAAATGTGTATTTTTTACTTTTTTTTTTCTCTTTTCCCTTCCTTTCTGGCTTCTTACTGTTAGGACAAGGGAATGAGTGAGTGAGGGGCACTGATTGGTTGCAAAGGTAGCCAATCAGTGCATGTTCCTTGCTGGAGCTGTACAAAAAAATCTCCAGCCCACAGAAGAATGGAGGGAACCTGCACAATTTAGAAAGGCGATGCATTTTTGAACTGTCTTTAATGCTTTACAAATATATTAAACACATATCTCAATTTAGGTATTTACAGTGTTTACAGTGTTATGATCAGTTTAAAGTAGTCTTCACATTACCTTTTCATGTTTGCATGAATATACTTCTAACATGACAAATTAAACAGTTACTTAAGAAAAGATGTACCTTTCCCTAAAACATAGCCCTTGACAACCACTCGAGTGGCTTTGTGTAGGCTAAGAAAGTAAGTTAACAATCTTCTGCAGGAAGCATTTTCTTAGCCTTCACTGCCAGTCATCAGACATTGTAATTTTGCAACTTTTTTGTGTGGATGTACTTTTTAAGTTATAACATGAAGAAACTAAACATCTTAACTCCACCTAATGCTTAACATTAAACTGACCCCTGAAATGCTGCACCTTTTCAAGATCTACAATGATGAGTGCTGGGAGCTCTCTAGTCCAGCATCAGGGTCCTAAAGGTGCAACAGCATCACATGTAATGATATATAACACTTTGAAGCATTATTGTCTCCTAATTCTTTTCACCGCACATCTGGGAGGTTAAGGGGAGGTAAGCCTATTTGTCCTGCCATGTACAGTATTTTTTTAATATTGATTATGATCACCAAAAATGTATGCTTACGTTATTGTTAGATTTTTTTTTATCAGGATATGTGTTTCTTCTAATGTAATGTTTGCAAGATATGTAAACTGAGAAAAATTAGCGAATTGCCACTACTAACTACTGGCATTCCATGGCTCACTTCTTTCTAAACCACTGGCCATGTATAGGAATATAGCAATTGTCAGGGAATTCGATCTTTATATGTGTTCTGGTCAATCACTAATTGAGTACTATTTTGTATCCAAGATTTAGATAACATTTGTCAGTTCGAAAAAATGTGAATCATGGCTAAAAACATTGGTAAATAGAGCTCAAAATTTATCAACATTTTTCTGTTAAGCTGAAGGATTATTTCATTTTCCTTAACATACAGGTTTACATATTTTTACATTTTCTTTAGATATTTGGAACAAATGACCAAGAATTTATCCAGCGTGAAATTAATCTTTACTGCATCATAATTACTGTGATTGGTGTGGTATCCTTCTTTACATACTTTACACAGGTAAGCATCTCTTATCAGGACTGGAAAGGTTTGACTATCATGGGAGAACTAGGGAGATTCAACAAACCTCAAAAAGATTTTTTCATTCTTTTCTTTTATTTGGCAAATGTTTTCAATCCTGGACGAGGTCTATTTCAGAATTGCTGTATCACACAGGTTCTCCCATAGTAGTCCATCCTTTTCAGTCTTGGAGAGCTTTAATAAATCAGGACCATTGTTACAGTCTTACTTGTGAATGAATTGTGCAGGATGGATGATTCATAAATGGAGAGGATGTAAAAGATCTACTTACTCTGTGACACTAAATTTCTCCAGGGTAGGAGGTTGTAACGTCAAGTGACACAATTCTCTCATCCACAAAGAAGAAAAGGATTGTTTTATGTAGATGGAAATGAATAAATTGAATGGTGTATGTTGTGTGTGGGTATGTGGGAAGATGTGGTTCTTTAAGAGGTTGTTGAATGCTAGTCATACATTCATTGATATGTGCATGATCAGGTGAATGATCAATATCTCCAAGATAACATTCATTTCCTGGCTACCACCATCCACCTATCAACCATGCCAATTCTTTGCATAATCAATGTTGCCCCTCCTGCTTTGCCCACCAACAGAGAAGGTCGTCCTGCCGAGTTACATTATTGGTGCTCAGAGCAAGAGAAGCAATATTGATCAAACATTGATCATAAATCCTCTATATTCTAGACAATTTACATTAGGAAATATAATGTTTATGTGATGTTGGTTCTTTTGGAAATATAAACTAAGTAATAAATATACATACACAACTAAAGTATGAAGCTGCTGAAAGAGATAAATTGAAGATGAATATTAGGAATGAGCGAACGAGATTTGTGTGTTCGATCTCGCGGCGAAGCGAGAACAGCCTTGTGAGTCGCAATGAGGTTGGGTTCTCGCCGAACAAATGAAGGAAAATGCAGGGGGTGGGAACAGCAACTATTTCCGGCGGGAATGGCATGGCTTGGAGCGAATCATTTGCTCCCAGGATGCACAGCAAGGCCCAACAGCCCAGTCAGGAGAGATCTGAGCACAGACATATATACAGGGAAGGAGGGAGGGGTTAGTCACTCCATCTTGTGCTCTGTGTCAGAGAAGGAAGCAGGGAGAGAAGTGCATTGTGACAGGGACGGGTTAGGAGCCTTCTGTATATTTTGAAATATACAGATTGTGCAGTTTTACAGACACTTCTTTCTGATAGCACTTTCTATCTATCAAAAAAGCCAGAAAATTTTCTGTATTTCCCTCAAAAAATACAGATATTTTATTCTGATAGCACTTGCTATCTATCAAAAAAGCCAGAAAAATTTCTGTAGTTCTCTCAAAAGAATACAGATTTTTCATTCTGATCCCACAGAAGGCTATTTGGGTGACCCGCCGCATCTGGCAGGGGGCATACAGTTCGCCAGTGTAGGACAGGAGCAGCAGCAAACTGTTGGAGGCAGCAGCACAAGTTGTCAAACAGGTCTGAGATGTGTGCGGAGCACCAGTACACTGGTAGATTTATAGGGAGGGCGTACTACAATCATACAGCCACGTCATGTGGAGAGTATTGTGGACTGGGTCTCAGAAGCCACAAGGGCAGCAGGCTCTTCTTCTGCAGCAGCAGCAAAATCCTGTCAGCAGCCACCCACCAGAGGACTGAAAGGATTTTGTTCACTTTCTATACTACACTATCTATGAACAGATGTATCCTCTGAAGCTTACCTTCTCCTGACAAAAGTGCCACACTGTGATCATTACCGTCCCTTCACGACTGGTCATCCCACACTATCCATAAAGTCTTTATCTTTGACAGATATAGACGTATATTATTATTATTATTATTATTAAACAGGATTTATATAGCGCCAACATATTACGCAGTGCTGTACATTAAATAGGGATTGCAAATGACAGACTAATACAGACAGTGATACAGGAGGAGAGGACCCTGCCCTGAAGAGCTTACAATCTAGTAGGTGGGGGAATTTCACACACATAAGGATGGGAGATATGTAGTGTGGGAAGTATTGCTGACCAGAGGCTACTGCTCTCACTGACCCACGCTCCGTCTTTGGTCCTCCATCCTTTTGTCTAATGTCACTAAACTACTTGTCCACAACTCTATGGGTGTCATTCCTAACACATATCATCCAGGTCATGATGCCAGCTAGCAATTATAATTATTATTATTATTATTATTATTATTATTATTAAACAGAATAAATATAGCGTAAACATATTATGCAGCTATATAAATTAAAAAGAGGTACGTACATTAAATAGCAACGTGCTGTGCTGCTGTTTTGACAGCAGAGACTGTTGCTAGTGGGTTGAGTTCACCCTTTCTCAATGTCCTAATGTTTATGCTGCCTTCTGGACGCTATCTATCACGCAAAAATCCTATTTGCCTGCAGTTACTTTTCCTGCCATTTTCTGGAAAACCACAAGGTCTTTAAGAACTTTTGTATTTTATTTATTCCTTGTTGCCACTGTTCTTCTACACCTAACTAGCAAATTTGGTGGTTCTAACATGTATAGGGGCTTTGCTATTAATGCCTAAATTCACCCTTTTTACTTTTACCAATTTACTGAAGTTTTGCGAACCCACCAGAAGTTTGAGGAATTTTTCGCAAGGCTGTCAGAGGCCTTTTTTGCGCATCCCTAATGAATATCACAAATCTACATTGTGATTTTTGTCTTTATCAATGACATGAAAGGGGATAAAGGAGATATTTGGCAAATTCCTGCTGCAATATTACATTTTGTTTATCTATTTGTGTTTCCAGGGATTTATGTTTGGAAGATCAGGGGAAGTTCTTACTATGCGTCTGCGACATATGGCATTCAAAGCAATGTTACGGCAGGTTAGTGTGGAAGTAACCGAGGATTTATATGTACACATAAACTATCTGCTTATATAGGTGATACTATAATATAACATTCTATTTTCTCTTAAAAAGGAAATATCCTGGTTTGATGACAAGAAAAATAACACAGGAGCTTTAACAACCCGACTTGCCACTGATGCTTCACAAATACAAACTGTAAGATCACTATATCTGTCTTTTTTCAACTATTATTATCATTATTATTATAACTTACATTATTAATAAACATTAAAAAGGGGTGTACATTAAAAAGGGGTTGCAAATGACAAACGGATAAAGACAGTGACACAGGAGAAGGAGAGGAACCTGCCCCAAAGAGCTTACAATCTAGGAGGTGGAGGAAGTAACACAGAATAGGAGGGAAGATATGTAGTGGTGGGAAGTAGTGAGGGTTTTAGGAGACAGAAGAAGACAGGTAGGCAAGTTTGAAAAGATGGGTTTTGAGTGCCCTTTTAAATGGGCAGAAAGTGGGAGCAGTCCGAATAGGACAAGGAAGACCATTCCAGAGAGTTGGGGCACTTCTAGAAAAGTCTTGAAGCAGTGCATGTGATGAGGTTATGAGTAAGAGTGGCTAGGGGTGTATTTTTCTACCAGGTCAAAAAGATAAGTGGGACATGAACTCTGGGGGTATTTGAAAGCAAAACACAGGAGCTTGAATTTAACTATTGTTAACTACTGTTAACAAAACAGTGGGCACAAATCCAAAAATGATAATATGTGTAGTAAACCCTGCCCTTTTTCCTTTTCTGTTCCCCCAATTTGCCAATAATTCCCAGCTATCCAAAAGACAAAGTTGCTGTGTAAAGTTAACAGTTGGGGGAACTGCCACTGCCAAAGCCAGAAGGTCTGACACAGTGTTTATAGGCAAGATCAAGAGATACAAAGTAACAGTAACTTTTGTATCTACCCTGTTTCATTCATCAGCATATCAAAAGGAAAAAACCCTGAAGTGCATATAATGTCAGTTACAGCTAAGCAAAAAAAAATATTCAAACCCCTTATTACCTTATTAACAGTCAGTTTATGCTAAAAAGTCCTAATAACAATGTTATTGCTGAAAAACCATGCCCATAGCATGTTTTCTTTTTTTTACATTTTTAGGTTATTTGTAAATTCATTTTAGTTTAATGCATAATTTAAACTTTATAGTACTAAAACTGTAATAGCTATGATTTTTCAATATTTTTGTAAATTTTGTAAATCTGATTTTGTAAACCTTTTATATATGTCAGCATATTTTTAAATTTAGGATTTTACATACTGAATATTTATATTTTTTAATGACTCCTTTTTTCTTCTCTTAGGCTACTGGCTCCAGACTTGGTTTAATTGCAGAAAACTTTGCTGTCATGATACTCTGCCTTGTAATTTCTCTAGTTTTTGGCTGGGAGTTGGCCTTGCTGATTTTAGCTCTCACCCCTGTCCTTATAACTTCTGGATTTCTGGAGCTCAGAGCACTGACTGGTTTTGCTAATCGGGATAAAAAACAGCTTCAGCAAGCTGGAAAGGTAAGTGTGTACATTCTATATTGTCATATATAGGCAGCGAACCTCAAATATTGTCACACTAGCCAAGTTGTAGTACACCATTTGCTTTTGCAGTTCATGCATCTAGTAATGTTGTCATTAAATCTAATCAAAATTGTTGAAACATAAAGTAGAGTGTAGGTGTCAACCCAACTAAAATCTAAATATGTATTAAAGAAGGGTATATATAGGAAGGGGGCTAACATGCATGCCTCATACCATCTAGGCGGAACAAATTTGGGGAGACAGAAATGGAAAAGGATCTAGGGGTTCTGGTAGATTATAGACAATACCAGCATGCAATGTCAAGCTGCAAGATCTAAAGCTAGTAAAGTATTTCTTTGTAATAAAAGAGGAATAGACTGCAGGATGGGGACATAATCCTGTCCCTGTACAAAGCATTGATCAGACCACATCTGGAATATGCAGTCCAGTTTTGGGCTCCGGTTCACAAAAAGGACATTGTGGAATTGGAGAGAGTGCAGAGAAGGGCCACTAAACTAATAAAAGGAATGGAGGAGCTCAGCTATGAGGAGAGATTAGCTGAACTGAATCTATTCTCCCTTAAAAAGAGACGTTTAAGGGGGGATATGATCACCCTGTATAAATATATAAATGGTCCATATAGAGAACTTTCTTCCCAATTATTCACTTTGAGGTCATTACAAAAAACAAGAGGTCACTCTTTGCATCTGGAGGAAAAGAAGTTTAAGCTCCGGATATGGAAGGGATTTTTCACTGTAAGGTCTGTGAAAATGTGGAATCGGCTCCATCAGGAAGTAGTTTCAGCAACTATTATAGATTGCTTTAAGAAAAAGCTGGATGATTTTCTAGAAGCACAGAATATAACTGGGTATTAAGGATTTAAAGTAAAGATAACAGTGACTGTTAATCCACGGAACATCCGATTGCCTCATGGAATCAGGAAGGAATTTTTTACCTTGTTGAAGGAAATTGTACCAGGGTTTTTTTTGCCTTCCTCTGAACCAACTATGTCTTAAAGGGGTTTTATATCTGGGGTATGTTTATTTTCCTAGTGGTTGAACTTGATAGACTTATGTCTTTTTTCAACCGGACCTACTATGTAACATAGCTACATGTCTCTATGATTAGATTTGCTGAAATCTCCACTTTTCTTGTACAAGCATTGGCCATTTCTTCTTACCTTCTCAGCCTTTCTATTGGTTTGCAAGGCTTTCAATAATTTTAAAGGACCAGTAAGGAGGCTTTGCATTTCAGAAGGGCAGATCTCAACAGGAAAGAACAAGAAACAAACACAAAAAATAACAATCACTGCAATAAGCAACCGCACTGGCCAGCTGGTCAATGTTCTCTGTTTTACTTGTTTTGGTTACTGATTACCTTGATCTGTTGATAAAATTTAGGATATTTGACCTTTATATTTTTTTTATTACACAAAGAAAGGTTTACCTGTAATTAATGTGTTGTAATATGAGCTGCCCGAGGTCACGGTCGATATTGAAATCCAAGTTAGCTCAAGTTGTTATCCAACTTTAGGTTAACTTTTGTCATTCTTTTTCACAGTTTTGTAATTCTAATTGTAATTTCTGAAAAAAAAAACTTTTCATTATCACTACTATTTCATTTTTAATTTAAAAGTACAAATGTGCCAAAAGAGGGAGTTTTTTTCAGTAAATAATACATTTATATAGCACTGGAAAACAATTCTGAGCAACAAGTTTGTGTTTACTAGCAAAACAATACAAATGTAATATTACATATAATAACTGAAACAATTGTTTTCATTGAATGATCAGATTGCAACAGAAGCCGTGGATAATATCCGAACTGTGGTGTCACTGACTAGAGAGAGAACCTTTGAAGAGATGTACTCAGAAAGCCTGCAAAAGCCATACAGGTTAGATTATTATAGTTATTAGTAGTGTTGGTGAAATATCTCACTATTTGATTCGACAGCTATTCGATCAAAAAGTGAGAAATTGTCCGGGTGATCGAATGCTGAATTTGAACACCATTGAAGTCAATAGTGTGAGAATTTGGGATTTTTTTAGGGACTTTTAAGGGCCGCAAGAGCAATCAGATTGCTCTTGCAGCCCTTTACTAGTTGTATGTGTTCTTGGATAGAGTTTCTCTATCCAAGAACCCATAGTACAGCGCTGCAACAGCAATTGCTGTTGCCGTGCTGTGCTACTACAATGTGTTCTTGCATGGAGTATTTCTATCCAAGAACACATAGTAGTCATTGTGGGATAACCTATAAAAATAAAGTTAGTGAATTACTTTATTTTTTTTCAACACGTTCTTTACATTTTTTCCCCCAAATTTTTACTGTTGAATCCCGTGTTTTTGGGGTCAAACAGCCATATTCGAGTCGAGTATAAGGACAACCCAAATTCGAACACCAACACTAGTTATTACATGATTGTTAGTATCTCAGTTTTCCCAAGTAAACACAGATATGTTATCTCTCTTAATGTGCATTATTGAGGGATCACCTTTTCTGTGCCACCCTCTGACCTTAGGTCATGGCTGCTTATTCAAATAGTTAGTGTGAGGGATAAGGTGAGAGATTGCATGTTGTGATCCTTCTCTATTTTTCATGTGGTGGCACTTTTTTTTTGCAGTTTGTGCTGTTTATACATTTCTGCTGCCGCTCACATTTCAAAGGATTCATCAATTTACATTCTAACCCAGGGAATGCTCTTGTTTTTGAATTAATTTTTTTCATTAGAAACTACAAAGAAAGAATGCCCCGGGTCAGCAGATTTGATGAACACTAAAAGCACAATACTTGGTTATTTGCAGGCAGAAATGTACTTTAACAAAGAATAATAATATATAATTCCTTTTTGTTTCTCCAAGTCAAATTTTCACTGTCAATTGTTAAACTGTTATATTTTAGGAACTCGCAGCGTAAAGCTCAAGTGTATGGCATCTGTTTTGCATTCAGTCAGTCATTCATACATTTCACCTATGCAATAAGTTATCGTTTTGGAGCATTCTTGATTGAAACTAGAAGGATGACTCCAGAAGACGTATTTCTGTGAGTATCCTATTGTTTTTTTTGTAGATTTTACTGTTCATTTTATTTATTTTTTATGGTAGATGTCTTCTATGAAAGAAACAATGTAACTTATTACTTGAATAAGTAATACACCTTAGTAGTACACCTTATAGACATTGTATTGGAATGTTTAGAGGTTAATCTAGAATTGAGGTGCCTGCCTAGTAGGTTTGTTTTGCTTTTAGCATCTCAGCTTCCCTTGTTCGTTAACAGTAATCTTTATTGAAAACGTATCAAAAATACTGGGTACAGAAAAGAAAAAACAGAGTCTGAGGGAATAGTCAACTGACAAAACAGAATGATTATATTCAGAGAAGGTTAAAAAATAAAAATAACAAAGACAAATAAAATTAGCAGCAACATACAGATAATAACAGCTGTGAATAATTAGGAATAACCCCACAACCAGCAATATATCATAAATAAAGCGTTAACCGAGTGAGGGGCATGAAGTGCAGGAGGGAAAGAAAAGGAAATGGATGGGGAAGAATCTGTGCCTAAAGTCTGTATAGCATCCGTAGCACGCTGAGAGTCACAAGCCCCATATCACACTAAAAGGGCCGTGGATCCTCGGAGAGCATTATGACTAAGGGTAATCCAGGGGTCCCACACCTCCAGGGACCTATCACGTGTGTCTGTCAAAATACTAGTTAGGTCTTCATTGACCATTATTTTATCCAATATGGATTTGACTTCATTAAAGGCAACACTGTCTGACCTCCAGGCCTTGGTGGCCAAAAATACAAAAGCCATCAGCTTCCTGGAGGGCCGAGAGACCACCAAGTCTGGAAGGTGTAACAGAGCACACCAGGCATCTGGAACCACCATCCTATTTAACAATGTGGTGAGCAAGGTGTGGACTGATCTCTAGAAGCCAGCTAGCTTTGGACATGCCCACCATATGTGGAACATGTCCCCATTAGATTCACAGCCTCCAAAACAGTGACCCAAGGATTCGGGGTCAATATGTGCCATCCGAAAAGGTAACAGCGGCCAGATCCCCTTGTTCGATTTCCAGGTCATCTTCTCTGTTTGTAGATTTAAGATTTGAAGGCTGGTAACTTTGGAAAATAATGGATCATGCTAGGGGAAATAGATATGTGTAGACCGCTCAGATGAGAAACTAGAGCAACTAGCGACAAGGAAAGACTTTTAGTAACATGCATGCATGTTCTCAAAACCAAGCAATATCTCAAATATTACCAGCTATAATTTAAAAGCATCATATTTTTTTTAACATGATATTTTTATTGATTTTTTCAAAATTTTTGACAAAGAAAAAACAAACAAAAAAAACAAAATTAGGAACAATAGTAACATATGGGGAAGGAGGAACAAATCCTGATCCCAGCATATTTTAACAGTAACCGTACGGACCAGTTGCATAGAAACTTAGTAAAAAAAAATAAAAGATAAAGTTCCAAAAATTTCTCGCCTCGTTTATATATACCCGCAGTCAGGTCCTCCATTAATCTAATTTCGTTAACTCAGCACAGTCACATCCCTACTGAAGTGGCCAACACTTTCTTCCACAGGCTAGGGATGCAGGCCATCATATTTTCAAATTTGTAGGATAAAACAATACGTTGCAAAGAATAAAAGATCTATCCACAAACACATTTTATAAATGTTATACTAAGAAGACTTACACATACAATTTTTCAAGTGGTACAAATCATTTCTGAGACCCAGAATAAGTGAACCAAGGTTAAGTATACCCCAAAATGGCATTTGTTGTATCGATGGCATCATGTTTTGCAGAGCAGCGTCTGCTACCTACTACCTATGATCATACCACTCCCAAGAGAAAAAGGAGAAAAGAGAACAATTTTTTTATTTGATTATTATGCCACCTAAATGGCTTGACCAAATTCCATTGTGACTAGAACAAAATATGGGTAAATCGACTTTTATTGGCATTTTGAAACTACAGACTGTACAATCAATAAACAAAATGAAAAAGAAAATAGGTAAAATAAAAGAAACAACAAGTATGATATGCTAGTATTCAAAGACCATATAGGGGAAAATGAGCATTAAAGGAAAACGACCCGAGGGGCGCCTGGGAACAATAATGTAAAAAGAGACTACTGATATCAGGAATGTATTCTTTTGGTGAGTTGGGGGAAAAAAAGATTAAATCAACTATATGGATCAATGTGAAGTATTTGCCTCAGTGTTATCATCATCTGTGACTCTAAAGGTGCGTACACACTTCCAATTTTTATCGTTCCAATCGAACGACGAACGATCGATTGGGCAAAAAATCGTTCGTAAAAAAGTAACCAATGACGCCGACGAACGAGGAAACTCGTTGGAAACGAACGACCGGACCGGCGGATCGGATTGGACGACGATCGTTGAACATCGTTCGTGTGTACGGTCGTTCGTTGATCGTCCATGTTCAGAGCATGCGTGATGAACGAACGTCCGTTCACTTTCCTGTCGTGCACATAGTTCCTCTATCGCTTAAACGATCGTATCTATTGTGTGTACAATATCTACGAACGATCGTGTCGTTATCTCTATGTGCAGGATCGGTGCTATACGATCGTTCGTATATATCGTGCAGGAACGTTCGTCGTTCGTTTTCCAACGATAATAATTGGAAGTGTGTACGTAGCTTAAGTTCTTCTAGTCGCATAAGCTCGTTGACCCAATCAACTCAGAGGGAAAAGGGAGGCAGGCAGGTCTGCTTCCAGTATAGCAGGAATAGGTGTCTGGCAACAGGGAACAGGTACACATACATACATTTTTTCTGGGCTGCCAGGGTGCCAGGCAGAAGTGATAATATTGCGATCTTGGGAGAGGAGGTAATGATGATCTTACAATTCTGAGAATACAGAGAAAATCTCACTCCAGTTGGGCTTAATTACCGGACAAGATCACCAAATATGAAACTAGAAGAAATTAACTCACAATGACTTTTAAAATTGTCCCAAAAAAGTGCTAAGTCACTTCTAGGAAGGGTGATCTGAGCTGCTAACAGTTTGACCAAATTATTGTCAGTTCTGCTAGTAATTGTGAAGGGGAATTATTACTTCACAGTGCCTGCAGCTAATGAGGGCTTGTTTTTTTCACATTTGTCACAAGTTATAAATATGTAATTACTTAAATGTGTCCATAGTCTAGCCAATGGTTCATTTTAAGGAAGTATAAAAAAATGAGTTACTGTATCTGATAATTGTTTGCAGTGGGGCAGAGACCACAAGGTGGCTTTATCTTTGCTGGAGTAAAGCCAGTTGTCATGACCAAAGTAAATCAGAAAAACTATTTCACTTATTATATTATTACTAAAAGATATGGAAATATAGACTATGTACTGTAACTAAACAAAACATGAATGTAAATGTTTTTGAATCCCGTCCATTGATTGTCTAGTTACAGATTACTTATCACTAACCCAACTCTAACCAAAACACAAAATACTGTAGGTTTTGTTTGGAGCAAGTTTTCTACATTTGACCACCAAGGATAATAGACAGCCCAGACAACCTGATCCATCTACTTAATAAAGTTTAAAGCACAACAACTTTGTTTGCCTTTCCTGTTCTTTCCAATAACACTACTCATTTAATAATTCATACTAATTTTTGTTTACAGAGTGTTCTCTCTCCTGGCATACGGTGCGATAACAATAGGACAGACATTGTCCTTTGCTCCTGACTATGCTAAAGCCAAGTCAGCAGCTTCTCATCTGTTTGCATTGTTCAACAGTCAGCCAGCTATTGACAGCTACAGTGACCAGGGGAAAAAACTGGTAAGTCGAATAGATGAAAAGAGAGAAAATCATTCTTATTCATGTCTGTTCCAATAATCTAATGAACAGTAGTATCTTACAAATATTTTCTTTTGCTATAGGAAACATGTCAAGGAAACATAGAATTACATAAGATCACCTTTAATTATCCATCACGTCCAGATGTGCCAGTGCTCCAAGAGTTATCCATCAAGATATCCAGTGGAAAAACTGTAGCATTTGTGGGTAGCAGTGGATGTGGAAAAAGTACTTCTGTTCAACTCCTACAGAGGTTCTATGATCCCCTACAGGGGGCAGTGGTGAGACTTGTGGCTTTTTTTGTTTTATGAAACACACTTACAAGGCAGGTGCAGCTTTGCAGAATAATTCTGGCATTTGACAGAAAAGCTGGTCTCTATTAAAGTTAACTTTGACTATAACACGTTCTACACTTGGCTAACACAACAAAATGATCTGGCCATTGATATACGGTATGTATAAATACATTTGATCTAGTACCACCCTATTTACCAAAACATACTGTGGTGTAGTGTACATAATGGCCCTAATTTATTAAAGCTTTCCAAGACTGGACAGGGTACACTTTCATCAATTTTAAAAGTCATATGCTATTTATTGGCAGATGTTTTCAGTCCTGTACCAGATTCATCCTGGTTTGCTGAATCACCCAGCTTCAAGAGCTTTAATAAATCAGGCGCAATATACCCATGCTAAGTTACACTGTTCAGATCAGACCTTTCTTTCGATTCAGTAAAAAAAAATGATCTTGTTTTACACAGTACCTCAAAGAGTGATATAAAAAAAAGAACTGAAAATACATTATGTTCATCTTCAGTTCTGAGAATTCAGCATTAGTAGCAGTGCAGACATATGTGAAATCAAACTGCATGCAGGAAATATTTACTAAGCTCTCCTGAAAAGGTTAGTTGTCTGGCTCTTATTCAGATCCTATGAGCTCAGCACTTTCATGGTCAAATTCAGGTGATTCAACTTGTTGCCAAAAAAAAATACATAATACAAAATATTACATTATTATTATGATATAATGATCTAAGAACTGTATTATTGGAGGTGTTTTAAATCTACCTAATAATTTAATAAGATTATGTACATTACATTTCCACCTATGTATTCAACTATAGATTTAAGTTTACTGCAAATACTCTTAAAAAATGTTCTCTTTAAACAATGCAGAATTGTAAAGTTATTTATTATACTATATCATTTTTATCATTAATACTAATAGTATGTATTTTTACTTTTTTATGTTAGCTGTTTGATAATGTTGATGTGAAGAAATTAAACGTGCAATGGCTCCGGTCTCAGATAGGCATCGTGTCCCAGGAACCTGTGCTGTTTAACTGCAGCATTGCTGAGAATATCGCCTATGGGGACAACTCCCGTGTGGTCTCCATGGAGGAAATACAACAGGCCGCTAAGGCAGCCAATATTCATTCTTTCATAGAACAGCTTCCGGAGGTAATTCATTGTAAATCAGAAATATAAACTTTCTGCTGCAAGATTTTACTATGGCCATTATAGGCCCCTAATAAAGGGCCCTTGTGCACAAATAGAATTCATACTCATCATTAACATATACAAATGGCCTATTAGGAGAATTCTAAAGCTGTTCCCAATGCACATTTACTGTTTCCTACAACAATACACTATGCGCTTTCCCATTTTTGCCATTGGCATACTTGTGTCATTAAAAACACAGACATGACCATGACATCACCGGCATCGTTGAATTTAAGCTCTGGACAGATTAAGCTTGCTTTTAAGGATATTGTGCCTCAACAATAGGAACTGAAACTGATCGCTGGAGGAATGACACATCCCCTGCTAAAGGCATATGACTTTTCTTCAGGCGTTATGTGTCATTGTACATTACAACATCCCTAATGCCCAAGCAAATCTCTATCTGTAAACCCCAGTCCATACAAAATGCTGTAGCTAGGTTTGAATTTTTTGGATTGGGTTACATCACATAATACTAATAGTCCGATGGGCATATTTGTGAGAGTTGTGGGGAAAATAGGAATCTTTTCTAACCTCCAGCAGACATATGGGGTTTAAAAATATCCTCTTCTTATTTCAGAAATATAATACACCAGTTGGTGGTAGAGGAACTCAACTGTCAGGAGGTCAGAAACAGAGGATTGCCATTGCCCGGGCACTTATCCGAGCTCCAAAACTGTTACTGCTGGATGAGGCTACCTCAGCACTGGATAATGAAAGTGAAAAGGTAAGAAGGAAACTTTCTTTACTGGAAAAAGCAGCTTATACTATTTTGAATGAGGTTCTTGGAATTTTTGGGAATGTTTGATTAACAGCTGAGTCTGCATGTCGCATTATAGAAGACCCACACCTAACTGCATGATGATGAATTGTAATGCATGCTGAAGGAACTCCTCCAGAGTGGAAAGCTTTTTGTTACTTAACCCCCTTGGCGTTCTAATTATGTCCAGATTTTTACCCCAAAAGCAGTAAATTGTTTTGCATAGAAATTTATTTTACATTGAAGGCCTATAATTCCTAGGCATATCTCACCAAAATATGTCCAATTTTTAATACATTTAATTATGAACTTTAAATAAAAAAACACAAAAATCTGTTTAAACAAGGTTGCATAAACATACTGCAACGTGTAACATAACTGTACAAAAGTATAACATATATATATAATATCATTATATGTATATATATATATATATATATAATATGATTATTTCTTTGTATTGGATTCAATACAGTTATTTTGTATTGGATCCAATACAAAATACATAAACTGAAATTATTTTTTCAATGGCATTTTGAGGGCAAATAAAACAATGATGGTTTATACTTGAGTATATGCAGTACTTTCTTGCCAGATACAATAAAAGGTGCTAAGGTGAGCATTTATTGTTTATCATGTACATATTTCTCCTGATTAAAAAGATGAGATGTAACATAAGGAGGCAGAGGATGGGGGGTGAGGAGGTGGGGGCAGGCTGTGCTCTGTATTGTTTAAAGAAAGTGATGACACCAAAATGGCAAAAAATTATATTGTAATTTAAGGGTGTGGTTACTACACTGGTTGACACTGACTCATGACACAAAGGGGTGGTTATCTTTGTTACTAAAATGTGTCTCTTTTTCACGTCTAAAAAGCTTGGAAACTGTTACACTTACACATAACTTTTATCACATTCAGGTTGTACAACAAGCTCTTGACCAAGCCAGACAAGGAAGGACCTGCATCCTGATCGCCCACAGACTGTCCACAGTCCAGAATGCTGACCTTATTGTCGTCATGAAGAATGGGAAGATAATAGAACATGGAACACATCAACAGCTCCTGTCAAATCGAGGAGCCTATTATGATCTTGTGAATGCACAAACTATAACTTAATTAGAAAAACACATGGGAATGTGAGTACAAAATATTGGTTTACTCAATACGAGAGAAAACCCAAGAACAGAGTGTCTGGTACAAACCTGTGCCAAACATGGACGTTCTGGATTGTTACATGGATAAAGATCTGGATTTGGATGAAGGGTTATAGAACACAGGATCTGCTCTGATTGATGTGCGCAGCTCATTTCATACCTGATACAGAGAACCCTGAATACTGATGGATGACTCTTGTCTCTGCTCTGATATCAAACAGCCTATCAGAGATCCAATATTAGACAAAGATATAGAGATCTGATGTATATGAATGCTTATCGTAAGCATATCTCACGTTATACAATGTTTGCTTTGATTATTAATCAATGTAGGGACTTATTTTTAGAAACCTATATATTTTTAACTATTGTTTGCTAATTGGTTCATACAGTTTATTAAGGTTTACAACATAGCATGTTTTACTTACCTGGCAATTTTAGTGTTTTTTGAACTGGTAAAGATGGAAATTTGTTTGGAGAAGTTCAATATTCTGAAGTGCTTATGGTACCTTTTCTATTAAATACAGTTATTATTCTATTTTCTTTCTCTAAGTTGAACAGAATAGGAATTTCTTTGGATTTCTTTCTCATTTGTTATGCTCCATTTCCATGTTACTCATCTCTCAAATTAGAAAAAGGGAACCTGCTGTGACAATATTTGCTATTACTAAATGTTAGTGTTGGTGTTCGAATTTGGGTTGTCCCTATATTCGACCAGAATATGGCTGTTTGAATTCGGATAGACCCGACCCGAAAAACACGGGATTCGACTTTTTTTCTATTCAACTATTTCAACAATTTATTGAATGTGTGTGATTTGTGTAACTTTTATTTTTTTACAGGTTATCCTACAATGACAGGATGATTCCCATAGCTGCACAGCCGTGGGAATCCTCCTGCCTGTGTGGGATCCCCGGGCACTTTAGGGTAAATGAGGACAAGTCCCCCGATTCATCACCTCTAGTGTTCTGTGATTGGCTGAGGAAAGGTAAACCCTGATGACAGCTCAAGCGTCAGACTTGTCTTCATTTAGCCTCTAGTGCCCGGGGATCCGGTGGGACTCCTGTGTTCTTGAATGGAGAATCTCTATCCAAGAACACATACTATAGTTACACTAGGGCTGCAAGAGCAATGAGGGGAGTGGAGCTGTCAGCCAATCAGTAACCTGGTGGTTCATAGGAAGAATGCCTTTTAGATTGCTGTCCGGTGGGAATAATGTCATCCTAACAGATCTTCCATGAACCCAAGTTAAAAAACACTGAATTAGAGTAGTCATAAAAACAATGGATGGAGCATATCACTCCATTCATTAAATACACCTTTCGAAGAAAACAAGCTTCCCTTGATCACTCCCTGGCCAGAAACTAGAAAAGTTGTATAGATGTTCTCCCCATGTTTGTGTGGGTTTCCTCTGGGCACTTCTATGTCATCCCACATCCCCAAAACATGCTGGTAATTTGCTTCCCCCAAAATTAGTGGACTGTGTTAATGAATATAGGGACATTAGATTGTGAGCCTCTTTGAGGGACAGTTATTGCCATGACTATGGACTTTGTATAGTCTTGTGTAATATGTTGGCAATGTATGAATACAAGTTAATAACAATAAGGCTCTGCCTAGTGGACTCCGGCCTACGAAACTGCTGTGTCATGAACTTGTAAAGGTCACCTCTACTTGTTATTATTTTCCTAAGTACACTGTTTAAATTGGAAAATATAAAATATCACAATAGGGTGATAAGTAAATTATGTATAAGATGCAAGATGTTTAGTAGGCTTCCTAGGCCGGTTTTTGTGGGACTGCTAAATGTTCCCAAAACCCTATTACCAGATTTATTTAGGAGAAAACTAATTTTATATTTTACAAAAAAAATGTTCGCTTTTTTAACATATATTAATAAAAATAAAATTAATATAAATGAATAAAATGAATGAATAAAATGAATATAAAATAAATATGTCATTCATTCAATTCTTATCAATTCATTCATATCAATTCTTCAAGTTATTATTCTTTTGATGGTTATTTTTTTTTATTTTTAGAAATATAGCAACACAGTGACTAGTCACCCTTACAGGCCTTTTCTTACAAGTGTGCCTTTTGTTTTTTCTTATAGCATTATTTATCACAAACTGGAAAGTAGTCTTAACTTATAAAGCTTTCTATTACTTAGTGCCATGATTTGTTTTATATTCACTTTAAAATAATTATATCATTTACACAGATCCTAACAATTATGCAAAAAACATTGTTTTTAATTTTTATTTTGTAAAATTTGGCTAAGCAAATAAATCTAATTTGAATAAAGTATTGTTTCTTAATTTTAATTTCTTTCTTTTATAAAACATATTATACATTTACAGTATATGTGTGTGTATGTATGTATGTATGTATATATATATATATATATATATATATATATATATATTACTAATATTAATAGGAGAGCACAGAAGACACATTGCACAGGGTGTCATGGCTGGAGAGGATACACTTTCATCAGTGAAGCTGGGTGATCCAGCAAACCTAGAATAGATTTCTTCAAAGTCATTTGTTAGCAAATGTTTTGAGTCCTGGACCTGATCCATTCCAGGTTTGCTGGATCTCCCAGCTTCACGGATGAAAGTGTATGCTCTCCAGCCTTAGAGAGCTTTATTAAATCAGTCCCAAGGAGACACCATCACACCATACTCGGTAGCATTTTATTTAGGCAGCCTTCCTGCAAACCTTCAATTAGACAGCTTTTGTATTAACGCTTACAAAGAACCTTGGCATTGTATCCCACTGCCTTTCAGACCCCTCCTACCACTGACCCTGAACCTTCCTGCATCCCTGACAGTGTACCCCACCCCCCCGAAGGTGCATCTTTTTACCAGCCACCACCCCCAATCCGCCAACATCTCTGCCACTGTTACCCCTCTTCTTCCTAAACCCCTTGTCATCTTTGCAGAGACATAAAGAAAAGAGCGTGAGCCTGGGGTTTCTGAGTTCTCTTTCCTCTCTGCATTGTCCACCTTATCACCCCTTGGTGATGTCACCAAAAAATTTGCTTCAACCAACAGGTGACATTGGATTTTACCCCTAATTCCAGATGTCTCCTGTGTTTTCTAGGTGAATTGACAGCCATGCACTTGACAGCAATGGCCCAACGGTCAGTCCTCCAACTTATGGGGAAATTGTGTGTTTCAGGGGGAGGAGCATGGAGTTGCACACATCTGGGCTGATGTGCGCAGCAACAATTATCATGAAAAAGTCTGATATTAGAATTTATTATAATATTAAAGATGACACCACAATTTATCACTTCTCTTTCCTAAACCCTGTATAATATTGCAATGCAAGAAAGGTGTCCTTTTGTGGCCCAAAAAAAACTTCTTAATATGAATTGCAGCTGGCCCGCCGCTATTGCAATCCATAGTAACGTGGGGCCAGCTGCAATTCATTTTAAGCTGCTGTTCTATAGATGCGAGTACAATGCCGCTACTACATTTCCCGGCATCACTCGCGTCTATAGACCAGCAGCCTATGCGTGGACCCCGTGGAGTTTATACTGACAGGTAAACTCAAAAATCAGGATTATCAGGAATTATCTTAGAGCTTTTCCTATATTATTGTTTATTCTTTTGCCAAAGAATGTGAAACCAAATTAATGCAGCAATCTGTCAAAGTAAAACAATTATCTCAATAAGAAGAAACAAGAACATGTGAGAAGAGCATGCAGTAATATGCAGTGGATTGATTTAAATTCTAAATGAGAAGGAAAAACTTCCTCAATTTTTTCAATAAATTTCAAGTTTGGCCCGAGACTTGGTCTAAGTTTTTAACTTCGGCCCTCTGTGTATTTGAGTTTGACACCCCTGATATAGAGGAAATATATATATAGAAAGAGAGAGGAAATATTTACAAAAATATATTACATATAAATTCGAAATTAATTAAATAAAAATTATTTTCAATTTGAATAATTGTAGTGATAAAAGGTTGTTTATATTTTCACATATTGATGTACAATTTAGACTAGAACTAAACGATATTGTTTGGGTGAACTGGAACCTCTGATCTGCATTCACCTTATTTGACCTCATTGTAATATTCCACTGGGAGATTAGAACAAATATAGAGAATGTCAGGAGCAGGCTTCTAGTGCCATCTAGCGGCCAAATACTGAAACTAATATTAGAAATCCACAGGGAAGTTATATAAATTTATGGACGTGTAGGCCTTAAAATAACATTGGCAAAGAAAAATAAATAAAGGCCAGCCTGTAAAAGAATCACATACCTGTATACACATTATTAAACATAGACCTCTGCTACAGACCGGTATATTTGGAGACAATATTGTTATAATGAAATGTCAAGACAGAATTTATTTTTTAAGTTTTGTATAGAGCAGGGAAAGGTTAAAACCTCTATTAGGGTGTTTTTTTGTTTGTTTGTTTGTTTGTTTGTTTTTGCTATATGCACTCCACCAGAGAGATTTCCCTTCATTTCCAGTCCTGAAGACACAAAAGGAAAGAAGAAGAATAAAAATTTACATTTCAGAGAGTTGTTGCCAGAGCATTTTTTTCTAACCTATTGCATCATAACCCAAAATATTGATATTCCCCTCATCTTCTTAGTGACCATGATCACCAGGACAAATATATAAGGGGTGAAAGCCCATAGAGAGGATACATACAGAAATACCCACTTGGCAGGAGGTCTAACATTTCCCTAATTTATACCAAATAATGACAATTTTTTTGCCTTTAAATTCACTGAGACAGATACATTTTTCAGAAAACAAAGCATTCCTTGGGTGATATTGTCCTGCAAAAATTATTTTACATTCTATAGAAATAACAAAAATACATTGAACAAAAACATTTTTTTTTACTTATGTTACTGCTGGTAAAAAAATGCCTTTTTTCTATAATTGGTCCCTAAAGTTTGGATTCTGGTATGAACCAATGTAAATTTATTTTCAGATTTATTAATGTTTTTTTTCTATGTTGCACTTTTTTAAAGTAAAATAAAAAAATCCAAAAAAAATTAGGTTTTAATGTTTTAATGCTTAGAAATAGAAATGAATAGCTAAGGGCATAAGGGGAGCAAAGGGTTATTCTGGGCTTATTATGGGTAACTTATGGTTGTTTTAACTAACATCATAAGAAGCTCATCCCTGCATTTGAGAATAAATACAATGCAATAATATTATATGTAAATCATATTTCTTAATACTTTGAACTCTGTTTGGACACTGCTCAGGAGCTGAGATTTGCAGGCCATAATGGCTGAGGCTAGCGGCATGGGGAAGGGCATATGACACATACCAAGAAGGATTGGTTAAGGTGCCATCAAAGTCTACAACTAGTTGATAATACCTGTCAGCCCCCTGGGATCTTAGCTCCCTTGCAGAGCTACAGTTGCCTTTGGTGTCCTTAGCATGACACTTCTTGGTGTGTTAGATATCCATGGCCTCTTCTGCAGCAACAGCTGGAAACACATTGGTGATGATTTAGGACGGTCAGTTTCCTGACCTTTCAGATAGATCAACTTTCCTTACCAATCACATCATTGGCAATCCAGGACCATTGTAAGAATGCTCCCTGGGGGAGAAACCCTATCCTGGGGGATAAAGGGAGGCTGTCATTACTGATCTCAAGGTGCCTGGCTGTCAATGACTTCAACGTCTTCACAGTCAAATACCCAGTGCAATACTTTTGCTGATGAAGTGAATGCAAAATCAGACTTCTGCTCCACATACTTGTTCTGTATCAATTATTTGAAATATAATGAAATTTTGAATCAATATACTAGGTTGGAAACATTTAAAAACCTTCTAGGTACAACTTTTTTCTTTGAAAAAGTAGCTATGTTTTTTTAAGTCACAGTGCTGACATTAATGATTAAAAAGAGCAACAAGCATACAATCACAAATGAGTAATATATTTAATTTTTAAATTGTTCATACATTAAAAAAAAATTTCATTTATACAGTCAGTCAGTGTAGAGGCTGCTGATGATTGTCACTATTTCTCGCTAAACACTAGAAGGCAGCAAAGTAGCTGCAAAGTCAGCATCCTACCTACTGTATATGAAAACTCCACTTCCTTATATTGTGTATTTTAGATCTTTGGGTTTAGTCATTTAATAAACCAAAGCTGTCTAAAAATAAATATGTCTAATACATAGGTGCTACAGATGACAATCACGTCTAATATATGGCATCACTATGCCACTGGGGCAGAGGGTCTTACAATCTGTCTTCCCAAATCTGAATTTATCTTATTATCTTAGTTTGCCTTTTTTTACCCCAAAATGAGCACTGTATACTACAACTTCATTATATTGATTATAAATTTAGTGGGCAATAGGGGGGGGGGATAATATATTACACAATTATCAATACATCCCCTGTCACCAGTGTTGGGGTTATTATTAAGGTCACTAACACTTATGCTGGTGGTTATTATTGTGATGACTGACACCAATTCATGGGGTTTTTACTGTCTTCCAAAACTAATGCTGGGGTATTTATTTGCTGTCAATTACATCAATTCATCCAATTACACCAATACTAGGAGGTTTTTGTGTCTTCAGACATGGTGGGGGCTTTATTGTGGTCACTGACACCAGCGCTACGGGTTACTTTGTATTTACAAACACTAATCCTGGGAGTAAATTTTGCAGTTACTAACACCAATTCCAAAGGTTTTTATCCCTTCCATTGACACCATTTTTTATGGGTGCAGTCTATTCATTTTTAATATACCTCAACACACAAAAACAATATGATTTTGAGGACCACGCCTGAAGCCCTTTATATTTTCCAGGTTGACCACCGCTGGTTCAATCTCCAATGTAAATATGAAGTGGGTGTATTATGAAGTGGGAGCAATTTAAGCCAACCTCAAACCACTCCAGTGCTTCTGCTTTAAATCTTAAGGAGGAATCATTAAATACTGCCTGCAGCTAAATAGGTCAGTGAGGGTATTTGTTAAGAAATAATTCACCATTTGCTAAAAATGTAAAAAACTGGAATGTCCAAAGCCTTGCCACAGATTCACTTTAAAGACCCCTTACATTCTTGTGTAATATGAAGTATGTTAAATGAAGTGTGGCCCCCACTCTCACGTCTGTTACTATTTATAAACTGATTAGGTTATTTGCAATTTCCTCTTTAGCATTGGTGTTCCACTGCTATTTACAAAAAAGCTTGTCTGCAAAACATAAGAGGAAAAACATTTTTTTTAAATTCTCTTTCTAAGGACATCAGACAATACCACCTTTCAGCATATATATACCATTACATGAATATTCTCTCACCTACATATACTATTGTAGAAACTTCTCCTGTATACTGCAGATTACAGTCAGGTCAGCCATATAATAATTCTACAGTCGTAAGCAATGAAGCAATTAAGTTCAAGCTACTGCACATTATTTTTAACAGCATATTCTTGTGAACATAAATTATAGGTTGCAATGTATTGAACTAATAATATCTTTTTCAGTTCAGAGGATAGCACATTATTAAAATGTTTTAAGAACCCGGGAAGCCTTATTTCTTCTTCTTTTTTTTTTATTGCATTTTTTTTTAAATAAAATGTGTTGGAAGTTACTTATATAAACACTACAAAAGCCCATCTGCTGGTTTTACTTTTACAGTTTACTTTTTTAATTACAATTTATTTCCCTGACACTAAAAATAGATAAAGCACTATGATTCCTTCTGGTTAATTGCTAATTAGATATTTTAAAGGGCTACTCTAAGATTTATCCTAACTGGTAAGTATGAAGATGGTAGAGGGTAAGCTCTTCGGGGCAGGGTCCTCTCCTCCTCCTGTGTCACTGTCTGTATCTGTCTGTCATTTGTAACTTCTATTTAATGTACAGCGCTGCATAATATGTTGGCGTTATATAAATACAGTTTATAATAATAGAGGGTGGAAAATAGGGGTTTTCAATAATCCCATACCCTGCCCGGTATAGTAGGGGCCCATGACTATGTAAAAAAGAATTTTGACATCACAGCTCACCAACAAAGGAATAACTTTACTATTCATAAATTTATTTTACTATACATTTGTGTATAAGGTAAGCCAGGGCCCATATGAGTTCATAAACCTCTGCTGAACTCCCTTATTTTTATCAAACTTTATTTGAATCTAAAATTACTTATATGCAGGGTAAAATGAGCAGGATTTATTATAAACTGCATTTCCCATTTTTTGCTGCTGGACTAGAATTCACCCATTTTATTGCTAAAAATATTGCAGATCCTGTACGAGATGGAAGAAGTCACGTATGGTAGCTTTACCAGCTGGCCGAAATAAGTAGAGGGACACAAAGAGAGATCCCAAGGTCAACAAATTTCATCTATGTACTTTTAATTTCCAAAATATTATTTATTTGCTTGGCAAAATGCAAATTATAGTGTGGGAACATTTGTTTTAAAGTAAGACAGTGTTACCTGGAATTTCCCTATAAATTTCAGTTGAAATTAAAATAATTACAATTAAGTTTTATGTGGAACTAAATTGATGATATCTGATTCCCTTAATGGAAAAAGCAAGGGATTTTCTGATTTTCTAGCTAGTCAGGTATTTATGGCGAGCCAGTCACTCATGGCTATTGTAGTGAAGTGGTGGGAACAGTGCTGGCATTTAAATCTGCACAGTTTCCTTAATGGGTCAGCCCATCCAAATGCTTATTCGGTGATTGGAGGTTAGTGGAGAAATTGTTTCATATAGCTTTTTATAGCTCTCTGTGCAACAAATTAGTTCATTAAGAGCCCATTCACACTATGGGCCTGATTTAATAAAGCTCTCCAAGGCTCCAACTTGGTGATCCAGTAAACCTGGAATGAGTCTGGTTCAAATTACTTTGAAGAAATCCCCTCCAGGTTTGTTGGATTACCCACATTCACAGATGAAAGTGTATCCTCTCCAGCCTTGGAAAGCTTTAATAAATCAGGCACTGTGTTGCGCTGTAGTGAAACATAGTTACATAGTTACATATTAGGCTAGGTTGAAAAAAGACATAAACCTATGAAGTTCAACCACTAGGGCAGGGGTAGGCAAACTCCGGCCTTTAGGCCAGATACGGCCTAGCCAATAGTCTGTTCTGGGCTAACGCCCCCCTTGTCAGTCTGGCCTATTTACGGCGGCCGGTGTTAACACTTCCGCAGCCGGGGTAAGGGGATATTCCCTCTTCTCTTTATGCATTGCGGAGGAGAGGAATTTCCCTTCAGGGGCGTTCTTGGTGGGGGGTGGAGCCATCAGCGCTGAACTCAAGAGAGAGTCCAGCCTAGTGTGATTTGACCTCCTAAAATGGCCTAGTAGCCAAAAATTTTGCTGACCCCTGCACTAGAGAGATAAATATATCCCAGATATAAAACCCTATGGACATATTTGGTCCAGAGGTAGGCAAAAAAGAACCTAGTACAATTTGCTTCAACAGGGGAAAAAATTATTTCCTGATTCATTGAGGCAATCAGATGTTCCCTGGATCAACAGTCTCTGTTACCTTTACTTTAAATCTTTAATACCCAGTTCCAATTCTGTGCTTCTAGAAAAGCATTTAACTTTATCTTTTTCATGTACTGCAAAATGTTTTTGTGTGTTTTGAATTGGCTTCATGGCAGCTGCAGAAAAAGTCTTTTGGTAAACACAGCTGAAGTGATCTTAAAAGCTGAGCTGTTCTGCAACCTCTTGTAACTCTTTGATGACCAAAACAAACTCTGCAGTTGTTTCTTTTTTGCATATAAAAGCACAGCTTGCTCCAGAATTTAATGAAAATCTAGGCTCCATATTTTTTTTCTTTGGTTAACCCAGAAACAAGTTTGATTTTGCCTAAGTAATAAGTACCTGATTTTATGAAGTGGAACCTGAGAAGACTTCCAGTTATGTTAGCAGCTTGTCTCAAGAAAGAGCCCCAGCCCTGCACATGTTGTGTGGCATGGTAGTGCAGCAATTAACACACAGCAGCAGAGTGCAGGGGTTGCTCAGGGCTGAGCTGTTCTGCAACCTCTTGTAACTCTTTAATGACCCAGACAAACTCTGCAGTTGTTTCTTTTCGCATATCAAAGCACAGCTTGCTCCAGAAGTTAATGAATGTCTAGGCTTCATAAAGTTTTTTTTTTGCTTTGTTTGTGATTAAAGCACAGTGATGATTTTTTACAGTAACTGACACCACACTGCCTAATAATATGTTGAGACAAACATCTGTCCTAATTGCAATTATTAAAAAAAATGTACTTGTTCCGACTTACAACCAAATTCAATTTAAGAAAAACCTACAGTCCCTAGCTCGTATGTAACCCAGGGACTACCTGTAATATAATTTTTTCATTGTATCAGCTCTTATACGTTTACTTTCAATCTAAACCTCTCATTTCATAGATTAGCACACAGGTTATCAGTAAATAAAATCAGTTTCAGGATGAAGATAACTGGGAGTTTTCAATAGCTGTCTATGGAGGAGAGAAGGTAAAGGATCACTCTGAAGTGGTAATAAAATAACAATAAATCGGGCTCTCTACAGATTATTGTTCACTTCACCTGAAATATTAAGGATTACACATTTGTGTGAGATGTTTGTAAATTGAGTAAATGATTATAAAATAAAGTAAATAGCAGTGTTATAATAACTCATCTATTTTAATGAATCAAGCTCATAGAGCATTGTAGTACACTGCCGTGCTTTGTAGTGTAGGTGTATTCTGTAGGCATGCTGGTATGCCATTCAAATTAATTGGCAACACATATGCACAAGGTATTGTAGTATGCTGTGATAAAGAGAGAAATACAGTGTGGAAATTGATTGGAAATATAAGAGTAGAGGCTGTTCACTTAGAATATTCACTTAGCCTAGTAAATAAGGTGATGTGTTCAATTTGAAATGAAATGCTTGAATTGAAGGGTGTAACAGTTTTGCTGCTGTATCTCCTCCATAGGTAGGTTTGCCTATACTGTGTTTTCCTAATGATAGCCCATGCATTAGAGATTACCAGGTTGCCCTTAAGATAGTAAGTGAATGCAAATCTCAATGTACAAAGCATACAGCCGGTGGTGTAGGGGGTTTTATAGCAACCATATCAATTCCAATGGGGACTGGAGCTAATGAGGACCCATAAACACCATACCGTGAAAAATATTACTTAAATATTACTTTTTTCCCCTCTTGTTTTAGTGTCAGTATTGCTGCCAGTGGTATGGTAGACTATTTACTCTATATAGTTCTGACTCAGTAAAGGATTGATGTACATTTGCCCCAGCCAAATACATTATGGGTGGTGGGTGCACAGACAATGAGTAGAGCTGTAGGGAGATAAACATGGTGCAAGGAAGAGAAGCTTTTGGTGCTGGAACTGCAAAATTTGAAAAAATACTTAACACAGGTGCCAGGCAATGTTTTTTTTTATACCAGTTAGGTAGTTAAAATTTTTATATTGAGTGCTGTGCCATGATGGGGCATGCAAAATTTTAACATGGGGCCTTAGTGATTTCTTGCTACACCCATGCATGAAGATTTACTAATCTTTTTTACTTTCCATTGGGTAAAATGCTTTATATATAGCTGGGCTTTAATAAAATAGCACTACTGTACTGCTACAATACTACTATAAACCTGTAAGCGGAACGTATTTGTGCATTGTGGCAGATCAAGCACTGAGTTGCTCATATTGTTCACTAATGAATTCACTTGCACCAAACCACCAGCTCATAACAGACAGGAGAAGCACATTATACCTGCAGTTTTGTATATATTGCCATTAATGTGCACATTAATGTGTAAAGTCCTCTTTAGTACAGTAACAATCCAATGCACTCGTTTAATGCAGGCCGTTCCATGAATAGGCCAGTATTACTACTTTTCATGCTGATTTGGCCTATTCCAGTTCATTTACCTGTCCATAACACATTGTTCGACTTTTAAACAGGCCATACAGTAAAATATAACCCGATCACTGCAAACGTCAGACCTACATAACATAACCACAGGTCTTAAGGTAGCACAGCTAAACAATCCATCTATTCTTAGAATTCAAACAATCTATTGCTCGCTGATTGGTTTTTGTAGTGAGCTGCTAGCTAAAGTGTGTATGCAAAGGGGTGGAAGTCAGCAATTTTGTGAATTTCTAAAGGCTGAACTGTGGAAAGCCATTCTGACAAAGCTTTAATGCAAAGACACTTGTAGATGTCATATTGCAGACACAAAAGCTTTCAAAGGTGCCATGATTTACCTCTGACCTCGGAAACTGCTTTGTACTGCTGCGGTGCATCTGTCATGCCAGGAGGTGAGTATCTAGCAGATTTTACAATAATTAGCCTGAAATGCTTTGGCCAGGAACCTGATCCTTATCCCTTGTAATTTCTGCAGAGTTCAACAAGTTGTCATATTTTGTGAATTACTTATGGCAGGCCCTGCAGGCTAGGATCGTGTAAGACATTTATCTTTCTGGCTGTACAAAGAATTTTCATCAACATCGGTGTGAAATCATCATGTTTATTATGTGTAATACCTGATATGGAGGCATTAAAGCTAAATTCCAAGCAAACAGCTAAATATACAGTTGCAATACATGTAGTATACACAGAAGATGTTTTACCTGGCCAAAGATAAGGATATGTATTCATGTTTTAGGCAATTTAGAGATAGTTTAGATGGATGGTGAGGTTGCGGTACAGTTATCGCCCTCCTGGCAACCATGAACAGTGCTCATTTGGAATTTAGATTCTACATGTAGCATCTCACTTAAAAGAAACTAATGGGTATGGTATTGAAGGGTTTAGTACCACCTGCTGTAAAATGATGAAAAGCTTGTACAATAAAAACCAAAGTAGTACCTAGGGCAGCTCGTAGCTGGCAAGGTGCCAACCACTTGGAGCCACCTGAAAACTGCAGTTTTCGGTGCTAGTCTGTGAACACCAACTACCCCAGTCATATATCTCCTTACATCATGAGTTGACACATCAGCGATTTGGCACCAATGTTACCGACATGCATATCCGCAAAACAGAGTATGACCATGGGTAGCAACTTCAAGCCCTCAAGACTGGAAGTAGCCTGCAGAGAGCCAGTAGTGCAGGGTAATCCAGCAAACCTGGAATAGATTTCCTCAAACCAATAGCTATTAATTAAATAGTAAATGCTAATAAATAAGGTCAAGTGTGACAAACTAGTGATATATGGAGGAAGGATGGGAAAGAAATGAACATAAGGATGACACTGCCATCCATCCCTATATGTTATAAAGGGGTAGGGAATTTAGTGCCAGTACTTGATATATTATAGGAGATAACAAAGGATGCATCCATGTGTTATTTGGGGTAATAAAGTCTGCACTTTATTATACAGTATGTGGGCCATGCTGAAGGC
>NC_092862.1:117078211-117084211 GCF_032062135.1 Pyxicephalus adspersus
TTTTTAAGCACATTGATTACAAGACATTTTATTTTCTTTTATTACATGACAATTTGTATTTCATTGTAAAACAATATAGTTGTTTAAAATAGGGTAGATCAGATTCCCCACTCCAAATTTGTATTCAGGGTGTTTTTTCCAACCCCAAAAATTGTTTGTAAAAATAAAATGGCAGATGTACAGAAGGGGGCTTTAGTGGCAAACAATAACAAAATGTTACTGGTGTATTCAGCAAACAGAATAATAAACTTAAATACCAGCTGTAATTTTTAAAAAAACTCAACTAAACAAGCAAGTATGTTACCCTGAAATTACCAGATTTAAATGCAGTTGTCACATTTCTGACGCGTTTCACCATATGGCTTCCTCAGGGTAGGTTGAGATTTACACTAGTTTATAACATAATAGAGTAATGAATTACATTGTGCTCAGTGACCAGATATATTAACATAACAATATGAGTAGATCAATATATAAATCTAAATGTCATTGGTAAGAAATCCACTAAACATACATATACATTTTTCCCATTAAACAATATTGTTTAGTCTAACTGAAATGGCTGTGTATTTTTAGTGGAAAAGAACCATTTCACAGCGCCTCTCTGCCACTGGGCCACCCCTAGGGATCAACCTCTGCTAGAAGCCCTGACGAGCCCTCTATTCCTAAAGGCCCTCTGCCGTTGCACAAGTTCCTGGTGTAAGCAAAACTAAACCTTTAGATTTTTGGCAGGGGAGGTCATGCAAAGTCGTGTTTCCCAAAAAAAAAAAAATATTTTTTCCTTCTACTGGAGGCATTTTGTTCCTTGCCTACACCGTACGACGCACACATGCGGTGTAGAGCCTGGCTCTGTACAAATTGACTCAGACACTTGGGCACACCAATGAAAATGTAGTTCCTTTTTAATATTCTTTATGATGGGTTGCAGTATAAATGGCAGCTTAGCTTTGGTTTCCGGTCCATAGATTTTTGTATAAGAAGTCTCCGTGGTCTTCTCTTACTATTGATGAAATCCTCCACCCTACCAATCACATCATTGCTCTTCATGAGAACAAGCAGCAATCCCTCTACTTAGCTCTGAATGGTTCCAAAGCCCTCCAGCAATTCAGAGATCCATCAGTAAATTTCACATTTTTCATGGGTGTCTCATCTAATCCCATTATACCACTTCCTAACAACGTGCCAGGTTTGCAATGGGATTCAACTGTTTTTGCAGATGAATGAGTCATATTTTGTGCTGGTACATATTAAGTAGCTCTGCCTCGAAGAGCTTGCAATCTTACATGGTTAAACCAGTCCTTTCCTGTTGCAGATGCATTCATTTTCCTTTTTCAGTCTTTTTTTTCCTTCACCTTAATTTCTTTCTTTTTGTAAGTAAAACACTATCCAAGGCTGGCAATACTCACTTATTGTAGGTATCTATGAATTAGAAGCTTTGTCTCCCTAGGTAACTAGTTCTTGATTTGACATAACATTTCCTATTCTCCTTATTTCCAAAACATAGGAGAGGGGGCTGTTCTGTAGTCCACATAGGTGAACTGGACAGCACTGCTTGAGATTTCTGTACAGCAGAAGCTGAATACACAGGTAGTTAGAAAGTAAATGGATGTCTGGTAGGATTATTAGTCTTTTAACAGATATAACAACCCACATACAAATAACAATGACATAACACGAATAATATATATAAAAATAACAATATATATATATATATATATATATGTATATACCCTTTGTTTTATAATGCATAATTTTACATTAAATGCACACTCAAGAATGTAGCTTCACCTGGTATTCTCTCCAAAAGATTACAAATATATAAAGATATATCCTAATTGTAAGGGGAATGGATTAATATTATCGTTACAATGACTTTGCCTTTAAATTTATTCTGCCACCTGTGCAATAAGCAAATATGGAATCTGCAATGCATTTACTAACCTTTTCTGAACATGCAGGTTACCTGGCTATCATGTTAATCCAGTGTCCTCAGTACTCTCCAAGTCTCGATTTATAAATCAATGTGCAAATCAGGAATTTAGAATACGGAATTGTATTACCTGAATACTAATTGAATGCTAGTAACTAAAAATTGCTTGATTTACTAAATAACTTCATTTTCCATGTACCATTTACTGCTGTATTGAGGTGTCTGCAAGGCAGTGCAAATATCCAGATTAAAGAGCAAAGAACAAACAGAATGAGTTTAGAATTCTAAATATCACAGATCAAAAATATATAGAATAGCGAGAGACTATTGTTAGCTCAGTAATCATAAAGTGAATAGAAAATAATATATATGTGCATAGAAAGCCTTACAGATATATTCAGCACAAGAATACCCAACATAAAAAGGCAGCAATTTATTTTTATATTAGTGTAATTCTTTATTATATCATCATGCATCCATATCACTCCCAGCAGCAAGCAGATTGAGCTGCACTTTTTGGTTGTGCTGCCTATTTTCCACATGTAGCAAGGACAATTTCTAGGGCAGCCAATTAATCTTCATGTTTTTGGAGAAAAGCCACCAATTTAGTATGACCAATGGCATTCCAAAACAAGGGGTTTAAAGTGCAAATCACTTTGTGGAGCTGCTGATGTTAACCAAAGCGGCTTCTATGAACTGGAAATTATGGGTGAGATGACAGTGGCATAGTGCAGTATTCTGAAGTACAAATCAGTAAAAAAAATATTGCATTTGTATGAAGAAGTAAGATTAAGCTTTCACCAATTTGCCTACATGATTGCATACACCGCTTTCCACATGTTGCTTGTGAGCACTACATACATTTTGTGGAGTTGCTCCTTTGTTTGCTTATGTCACTTAGGATAACAATGAGCATTGTGTGACTGCACCATATGTGTCAGGCATGAATATAATCTTCACAGGTAATGTACCCATGATGTTCCCATCTACATCTATTTCTCTCCATCCCATTCTGCAATGTTGAGAACCCTGCCAGACATCACACTAAGGTTTGTGACCTGACTTTTCTCTATTGTACATAAAGTGGACCTACTACTGGGAGATTATAGAGTTTATCCTTGCTGACCAGATTGTAAAGAACTCTAACTGCCTTGATGTAATGCGGATGTTTTTGGATTCAATAGTTTTAGTTATACACTTCATACAATTCATACTGTGTATCATTTAGCTGAACACCTGAGCTGCAAGCTCATTCTGGCTCAATGATTCAGAGATTAAAGACAGAGGATCAGAACACCAACCAGTCAAATTGGAGTTTTTGGAACCAGGTCAGAGATGGAATTTTACATAATATTTCAGTATTGGGTCCATTTTTAGTAGATCACCCCTCTGACCCCAGCTTGTGAATGAACAGAGAAGGAGCAACATAAATCTGATGAGCTCATTCCTTTGCTCTTTCTTCTTGTTCTTATTTTCCTTGTCAGTATTTTTGCAGGAAGCAGCACTTCCATTTGCTCCTAGTGTTACCCGTCCACTTCCCAACCTAAAATCCAAATTATAGGGAATTACAATGACCACAATAATGTAATAAGTTAGTTGTTTTTTTTTAAAAAAAAGTAAATTTATGTTGTATCTGATATCCTTGTAGAGTTTAGTTTTTATTGATCACCTATAGTGGCAACATTTTGGGGGTGTTTAGCCCTAATAATGCATATGTACATAGGGTTGCAGGTGCATCACATTGACGGGGAAGTGCACCTATAATAAATAAATCCCTGCACCTTTTTTATTACCATGAAGTACATTGCTAGCTTGAGAAGCTGCTGGCATAAAGCTATGAGAGCACAGCACTGTGGCAGCCAGGCTGATAGGGGAGATCAGTGCAGCTAAGCCGATCTCTCAGTTGGTGCCTCATTTAACACATAGCTGCACAGGGGAATTCTGTCTGGGGTATGAAGTGCTGACTGCAACTCGCTGGGAATTCTTCGGCCAACAAGCCATGAAATGTTACTGCATAATTATTCTTTTACCCAGGGCCTATTAGAAGTGATCCGCAAAGAAAGAAAATTTAATTAGCGACCAGCTAGAACAGCTTAAGCGTTGAAGGTGGAATCAGCTGGGAAAACCACTTGGTGATGTCATGTAAAATATACCAGCTTGATTTTTCTATTAAAGACAACAGCCCCTAGGCGTTTGCATTTACTGATTCAGATTTTTTTTCTGAAGCCAACTGATCCTCACAGTAGAAATCCTTTTCTATTGACAAACCAGTTAGAAGCGTGTGAATTATATACCAATAGAAATGTCAATTCCTGCTGCCTTTAGCTTAGCAGTTATTGACCAATGAGGGAGAATCAATGTCACACAAGTCTATAGAAAACTGCCCCAGACGCAAAAGGTGAACCATGAATTAAAGGGGTGTAGGGGTATAGGAATAATTCCAATTACATTGTATGGTATATTAATATTACAATTGTAAATACAAATGTATTATTATACAGATCACTCATCATGTTATCCAGATCTGTAATTAGTGATGATTAAATAGGAATTGTATGATGTGATGAACACAAATCTATGCATTTCTCTATACAAGAATGATTCTGCTAATATTCCTAACTATGAATTGACTGGAAAATATATATTTTTTAAAAGTGTTATACTGTCAAGAATGTTGAAATCATGTTATAACATTTAGAATATGTAGGCCACAATAGTTCCCAAGGTTTTACAGTAATTAAATTAGCAGGTTTATATTTGGAGGGTGGAAATTGTAACAGGTATGGAGTATGTAAAGTTGGCTTTGTGAAAAAAAGGTTTTGATGGAAGCACCTGCTCACCGTAGAAAGCATGGCACATGATTTTGGGAAAGTTGCTTCTATCCAAGCCTTCTTTTATTGTTTTTAAAGTCCATTAAAGTGTATTTAATATTATATATAGTGGGTAGGGAAGATATAAGTCTGGAGTTTTTTTGCCAAATCGCTCCTATTTTGGGAGAGACATTTCAACTTTCTCCCCAAGTCTCCCAAGTTTTTAGATAGTTGTCACTAACACATTTGTTTTAATCAGATGATATATACCTCTTGTAATAAAACTCAAACATTTTGGATTTCCGATGACTTTCTATTTACAGGGACCACCGGAACAAGAGAACAGGGGTGAATCCTACTAACTGGCAAACTGTTATTTGCCTTTACATCTAAATATATTTGCAGGTCTATAGAATATGGGCTCATTTATATCTCCACCTCTCAAAAACAGAATGCATAATATCACGTGACATGCACTGTCCAATAGTTGTGCTATGTATTAATTTTAAAAATATACCTTAATCCTTTAAGACAATGTGCCTGCATTGTAGCATGCCATAATGCACAGTAATGCTTGTGTTAGGAAAACAAAAAAAGTGTAATGTATAAATGTTGTTTTAAAGAGGAGAATTTAACGTCAAGAAGAAACAACACAACACGAATAGCTCTCCTATGGCACATATTATGTGCCATACTACCCCAGTGTTTGTTAACCTGGGTTCCTTTATTGATTGCTAGGTGTTCCTAGAACAATGAACAATTTGTGCCCCCTTGTTTACCACTGACACCAAATTAGTTTTTTTAGCTGTAAGGGTTAAATTTTTCCACCTGCCAGCAATGTAAAAGGCATTCTTCCTACTAACCTCAACACTAATATACTGTAAATATAGTAATCATAGCAGGGGTTCTTTAAAAACCTACAGTTATTTCAAGGGTTCCACCATGTAAAAAAACTGGAGAAAGACTTATCTATCCCAGTGACACCTGTATCAAGATTCACTGGGTTCCACAGTACTCAAATTCACCACTAGATGTCTCTATTACTCTTACAACCTTTGTCCATGGGAGATGTATAACAGATGGGCAACCTGTGGCTGTGCTCAGCTCATACACAACTACAACTCCCTCCATGTACTGCCTGCTCCATGTATCCAGAAATAATAGGGAAAGATATTCTACCCTTGGTGTATGATTTTTTTAAATATTTAATATATTAATTATATTAATATATATTAAATATTATATATATATATATATATA
>NC_092862.1:117085897-117148345 GCF_032062135.1 Pyxicephalus adspersus
GTGTAGAAGTCAGTGAGCAGGAAATTGCAGGATTGGATGATTGGAGTGAATATTGACATCATTTAATATATTGTCCTTTATTAAAGCAAAAGAAAAGAAGAAAGAAACCTATGTCTGTCTCCCTCTGTCTCCATATATAAATGTACAAACCTATTAGATCACAATAAATATTTAGTTTATAGGTCTGACCGCATTTCCACTTTCTAATAAAAAAAAACCTATTGCTAAAAAGGAAAACTAAATATCTAAAATGATAAAGAATAAGATAACATTTATGTGTATAAATAAATATATATATAGCCAGTCTGATAACCTATGTAAAAAAACTTGCATACGCTGTAATATTAAAAGACCGATTATTATTATTATGCAATAAATATAAATATATTCAATTACCCAGCAGATATTTTTTTCTATACTATGCTCCCCCCTAACTCCCACGATTTAATTGCTCTGTATAAGTGGCCCCTTTGCAGGAAGTTGCCCCCAGTCATGTACCCCGGTGTGGCCCTGGAATTAATCTCACCTCGTGTACATTACAGGTCATGTTTTCCATTGAGATGTACACGGTTCTATCTGGTTGAGATGTAATTTATGACGTGTAGATGGACTATAGAGCCCATAGATCAGGGATAATCTCTGCTACAGGGTAGGTGACTGCCACTTGTGGGCAAGTAATGAGGGAGATCTTCCATGGTCAGAGCCTAATGGGGTTCCAGTTGTCAAGATCAAATATGTGACTATCATTTATTTCTACAGGTGAAAATGTGCGACGCAATTGAGAAAGGTAGCAAATTATTTTGGTTTAAAAAAGGAAACAATGTACATGGAATAATAATAACAATAATATAAATAAAATGTAAAAAATACTGTTAATGATAAAAAAAAAAAAATTGACTAGATTAAATATGAAGATATTATTTACTAATGAACTAATAACTACTAATTCTACCAATCTTACCAACAATAACATTTTTATAATAAAAAATATAAAATAATTATAACCGTATTATAATAAAAATACCGAATATAATAATAGATGCATCCATATAATAAATATAAATGAAATAATAATAATATAGGAATAAACACAATTAAGGAATACATTTCGGGTTTTTTTTTCAGAGTTTATTAATTCCATTATTTAAAATATTACAAATAAAACCAATTACATCTCATGCATTTAGAATGCAATCTAAACGTCCCAGTGAAAGGTTTTTTTTCCATTTCAATGTGAAATATTCAATTTATTTCAACATTACAACAAGGAGTAGACAGTCTGCAAAGTTTGCAAACTATGGCTGTAGTGTGGTCAGTAGCCAAAAGACATTTAGCAGATACAAATCGGGGATTTTTGTTCTCTATGATTATTTATTTTGGATGTTTTGTGTGTTTTTTTAGCAGTAAAATACAACAGCCCAAAGACAGCTCGGTATCACTCTGACAATTTATTAATACATGGTTTATGTCTGCCTGACCCACTTGTAATGAAATAAAGGACTCTCACTTTTAGCTATAGCAGAACTGCCAGCGAAAAGTACATGCTCAGTTAAATTAGATGTCATTGAACATTTTATGAAAGTTTTTTTTTTTTATTTTTTTTTTTATCTCAGTTACAGTTTATACCTATCTAAAGTCATATTCAAGCAAAAACTAGATCCTCAAAGTGCATGTTCTGTTTGATGTACACTTCAAGAAACAAAATATTTATAATAATATTAATAATAAAAAGACTGCAGTCACCTGCAACAATAACTCAATATTTTTTGTGACAAAAAAGAAGCTCCATTGTACTCCTATATATTTTCAAATATTTACTGTTATTAATATACAAGAAAAATACTATACAAAAATCGCCTTCAGTACTTGGCTCCTCTATGCACCATAGATTAATAGCCAGCATGACCTTACCCAAGCCTTGGGTAGATAGAATTGGTGGAAGGGCCCTTGGCCAAAGAGCTTACACCAAGTGAGCAGGTCAGGGAACATGTTGTAAGGGACTGACTCGTTTTCTTTCTGCAAAGTTTATTGAATTAGATGTTATATAAATTTAGATGTAATTAGATTGTATCTAAAGGATAAAGCAGAATTCTGGAACTTGTACACCTATCCATCAAAATTACATTTAGAAAATTACTTTGAATTCTGCAATTTGGGGCTCCACATCTTCAGGAATATTAGACTTTATCTAGGGGATATTTTTGGAAGTTCTGGAATTTGGGGTTTTACATATGCAGGAAAATTAGACATTACCTACGAAATGCTGTAGAATATTTCGTTTTTATCCCAGTGGGAAACCTAGTTTTTTTTCTAGAGGATATTTTGGGTTCCCCTTATACAATAAATGTTACCTAGACAAAATCTAGAGGTTCCCCTTTATGTACAAAAATGTAATGCTATCTGGAGGATATTTTAGGATTTTTGTGGTGTCATAAATAAAAGAAAAATAAATTCTAAATGATGCATAGAATGGAATTAGGGGGTTTGACCTATGAAGGAAAATGAGATATTATGGATCTTTAGGATAATTTAGAATTTTGGGTTTTTACCAATAAGGGAAAATGAGATGCTGTCTAAAGGATATTATAGGTTTTAGGTTAACCTGTACATCAAACCTGCCTTAAAGATAATTTTGGGGGTATTATCCATGTAGGTAAACTAGATTGCCATCCAGATGATATTATAGAATTTTGGGAAGTCACTTATGAAAGAAAATTAGATGCTACCTTGAGGATATAAAAGATTTTTTTAGTTTTCACCAATATTGGAAAATAAATGTTACCTTGAGATTATTATAGAATTTTAGGTTTCCCCTATGCATTCTAGTATATTCTAGATTTTATGAACAAAAATCAGATATCATCTAGAAAAAAATAGAATTTTAATATCCTACATGTACAGGAATTGTGGATATTGTCTAAATTATATTGAAGGATTTTGACATTTTAGGTTTCCCTACAGGTGTAAATGTTGCCATTTTTGTTCTTTAACTAAACTTTAATCCCAGACTTACTAATTGGATATTTTTATTTCTCCCTCATTAATGTGGTGCACATTCAAATTCTCCTAGCAAATATAGTTCAGCCCTAAATATTTTGATCTATAAATATGGTGATTTTTTTTATCAATGTACACTTTGAAATGATCCAGAAGAATGCATTCCAAAGAAGCACAATTTAAAATTTTTGTATCAGATAGAAAACATCAGACCTACCAATATTGAGTCCCCATGAACAGGTCACGTGGTTACCCGGTAGCTGAACCATCCCAGCACACTAATCACCCTACCAAACTTTGCCAGCAGCTGCCAGTTGAGTGTTGCTCCAATTTACACAGTGCATTAGTGGACTTTCAGGCCTTTGTCAGGTTGCTATCCATTGCAGTCCTGTCTGGTGACCTCTAGTGAGTCTACATGGGTGCTGAGTGGCATATTTTAGGACTGCATTAAAAAGCCTGGAGCTGAATGGAGTCTAAAATATGGATCAAGCAAGTCTAGCATAGCAAAGAGGATGGAGACAAAAGGTTGCGCTTTCCTGGGTCCATTCTGGCACCCTCTTCCCTTGTGGCCCTGGAGTTCAGCTCCACATAATCTGTCCATTCTCATCTCCTTCCAGCCAGCACAGGGGGAGGGAGGAGGGGGGGTTGGCTCCCACTTTTCCCCCCTTTTTAACTAATTCCTTGCAAAAGCCACTTTTGTTATGGTAAATGGTGTCATCAGAAGCAGAAAGAGGTCAAGCTGTGACTGAAGCCTTGGGGTGTCCATAGAACAATGCTTGTCCATGTCCTAAGTTACAGCACAGAGCGGGTTGGGGGGCACATAGGGCACAGTGATGGGGGGCTACAGGTGAAAAAAAAAGAAGGGGGGGTTTAGAGTCTCACTCCAACCCATTTCTGTCTGTGGGGTGCAGCAGCTCCGGGGAATGGCAGGGAGGGCTAGCTGATGGGCTGTGCTCGCTGTCGGTGTCGCTGCCCTTTTTGCCTACGCTGCCTGGACCTCCAGTGCCGGCTCCGCCGCCCGCCCCCGCGCTGTGAGTCTTCACGTGCTTGCTCAGGTGGTCGCTGCGCATGAAGCGTTTGTTGCAGACGGGGCAGGCAAAGCGTTTCTCTCCGGTGTGTGTACGCAGGTGCCTCTGTAGCTCATCGGAGCGGGTGAATCTCTTGCCACAAAAGAGCCAGTTGCAGACGAATGGTCTTTCCCCGGTGTGCCAGCGCAGGTGGGCCTTCAGGTGGGAAGTTTTGCCGTAGACTTTGCCGCAGCCGGGGATGTGACAGCTGTGCAGGCCTTTTCTCCTCAGGCTGGCCCCGGCTGGACCGAGCCTTTCAGCTTCCTGGCAGTTGGGGCAGTCACAGGTGGCTCTGCCGGAGTAGCGCCTGGCAGAGGAGCGGGGTGACCCCCCTAGGGGACCGGTGGGGGCCAACATGGAGCTGGCGGCCGATAAAGGGGAAGAAGAAGGGTCTGGGTATGAGCCGGGGCCAATCACTGGCTTAAATCCGTCCATCAGATGCTGCCCGGCTGGGCTTAATAAATGGCCCCCTGGGGTTCCTCCTGCACCCCCAGCACCAGCGCCACCTCCAGCGCCCCCGCCAGCGCTCCCTCCGGTAGTGAAATGTCCAAACCCGGCGGCGGTGTAGTCAGAGCCGTATCCCCCCAGAGGGGAGTGCAAGGAGCCCTGCAATGTGCTGGGGTGTAAGGCTGCTCCTGCCCCGGGGCTCTGAACGTCAATCCAACCGGCTCCGACTTCCCACCAACTGGAGGCGCCCCCTGCGGCTGCCGCGGCACCCACATCCCCGGTGTGCGATGGCTTGAACCAGGACTCATAGGGGTGCGCCATGCCCACCCGGGGGTAAATGCTCTGCAGGCTGTCCACCGAGGCGTGCACCTTGGACAGGAAGACCGGCTGGTGGTGAGTGGCGGCTGCCGCTGCTGCTGCCGCTGCCGCTGCCGCAGCCGCCTCTTGCGATCCCCCGCTCACCGGGAAAACCGAATATTCGTTGGCAAATGGAGAGGCAGCCGATACCGATCCGTTTCCCCCTCCTCCTCCGCCGCCACTGCCTCCCCCTCCGGAGGACGTCAATGAGAAAGCGCTGGAACCGGGGGACCCCCCGCAGCTGAAAGAGTCTGAAACTAATGCGGCCGCTGCTGCTGCCGCTGCTGCTGCGGCTGCCGCGGCAGCGCTGGAGGACGAGGAGCCTCCGCGCGAGGAACCTCCGAATCCAGAGAGAGAGCCGGAGCCCAGGGTGCAGCTACCGGAGGATGAGGAGCGCTTCCAGGGGTGGAATCCCTTCCCGAATGAGCCCGAGCTGTCCGATAGGGAAGACGGGGAAGGGCTGGGGCTGCCGATCTTGTTACAGGTGGCGGCTAACATGGCCAAAGGAGTGGATCCCAATCTGGGCTCTTCCTGGGGACAAGAAAAAAAAGAGATCAGATAGAGATCTACAGCAAGACAAGTCTTGAAAGAATACTGGAAACCCCGCTCCTACACATTTATCTCTTCAAATCAGCCTGGGGCAACCTGTGGCTTCCAAGAGGAACTACAAGGCGCAGCAAGCCAATAGGATGTCACTTGCAGTCCTCTGGATCAAAGCCACAAATTACTATCAGATCTGATCAGAAGTTATTACAATTTTCACAATCACAACCCAACCTGAAAAACTTTTCAGCTCAACTATTTCTAAAGCTAAGGTAAAGTAAGTCATAAAAACTTATCCAGCAAGAAAACTGATCAAGATGAGAGTCTGAGATCCTAACCTAATCAATAATCTGATTGGCAATAACACACTTTATTTTAAGGAACGGTAATAAGTAAATCTGTTCTTGCGTTCAAGCAAACCAGAGCACAGGAACAGAAAGAAAACTCATCCGGAAAAGTCTTTTCATCAAATCGAAACCTAATGCAACAAGGTGAATAATAATATAAACCTAAAATATCATTTTTTATGTTAAGGAGCTGTAACGCATACGAAAACTGTTCCAATGCTCCAAACCACAAATCAGAAGACAAAAAAATGTCATAAAAATAATCAGGATGAAAATCTGTCATTTAGGAAGATCCTGAGTTACAGCATTGATTTAATATAAATGCATTCAGGTGAAATTAAATGTTTTACATTTATTTGTATAGGAATAACGCATCTAATTATAAGGAACGGTAAATTGTGGGAAACCTTGTTCTACAAATTAAATCAGATCGCATACAAGTCGGAAAAAGTTATCGGGATACGAAACAAGCTCATGTAACACAACCAGTGACTGCAATTATCTATAAAAGTATATATATATATATATATATATATTTCTACTATCTGTTCAATCCTATAAAATAATGTAAAATGCAAAATGTAAAAAATAAATCTTCTTAGATTCAGCTTCCCTGTATGTTTTAAACACATAAAAATCGAACTATATAATAATATCCTAAAATCATGATACAAAGTGTAATAATACAAGTAAGATAAGACAATATAATAATAATATAATAATACAATAAATAAACAGCAGATTTTGGGTTGAGGCAGACCTGGTTGTGTGTGATTTGCAGTCCCCAGTAATGTCCCAGCTATAACATGGGACGAGGCCAGGGATGAAATGCAGCAAATGTTGAATAATCGGATGAAGATGATGAGATGAGGAAGGTTTGGACGTACCTGGCACAGGAGAGGGTTGAGATTTATGATAAAGGCAGCCGGTTTAGGAAGTATCTGCAGTCATGTGCGCTGCTGTCTGTGTCCAGGGGAAGCTTGTGTCTATTGGTGCCCTCACTACCCTCTTGTAGGGACTCTGCCTCCTTCCAGTTCCTTCCTCACTACCTTCTGAGGACTCTGCCCCCCTTCCAGTCCCTTCCTCACTACCTGCCCCCTTCCTCTTCCTCCACTCCCTCACACTATAGGACTCAATAGGAGACTGATAGCCCCTGTCTGGACTCAGGACTGTTTTAACCCCTCCACTAGGCAGTAAAAAAAAAGAGGCAGAATAAAAGGACTAATTAGAGCAGCAAGAAAATCCTCAGACTCACCCCTAGTAGAGAAGTTGCCATCACAAAAGTGCCCTCCTCAGAGGATCTTTTTTATATGTATAAATCAGAGCAGTGTTTTTTTAGAGGTGTGCAATACAATGATCAGGTCCGCCCATTCCAGCACAATTGTAGCTCCTCTCTGGCTTTGAAGTACCGCTGAGCCCCAGCCAGCCAATCACAGCCGCCGCCGGGCTCGCTCAGACCCTCAGCCTGCGTGAGGTCATTTAGACTGCGAGCTCGGCCCCTGCACCCCTCCCTGTGCCCAGCAGGGGGGGCTCTGAGAACGGGAGGGAGTGCGGCAATGACATCTCCGAGCGGCTCAGACACTTCTGTATGACCGCTTCCCTCCGCTACTCCTGCTGGTCTGCTCAGCCGGTCTGCACCCAATCGGAGCACAGGTGACACCAGAAATAGGGCGATATGGGGGGATACAAGGGGTTAATGACAGCTTCCTAACACGTGCTCTGACCTTAGCATGTACTGGGCGCGCTGAGACTTTTAGTCCATCAGCAAGATGAAGAAACTTCATCCATCTTATTATATCTATCTATTATCTATCTATTTATCTATCTATCTATCTATCTTTTTTTCTCTCCTCTCTTCTGTAGCTTTATATTTCCTTATTCTTTATATTATATTCTTACTTCCCTTCCTCTTCTGTTTTCCATCTATCCCTGTATGTCTTTTCATCTTTCTTTCCTTACCATGTATGTATCTATATCTTGTTGTTTTATCTTCTTTTCTCTATCTTAATCTACCCATCTATATATCTCTTTCATCTCTTTCATCTTTCTTTCTGTTCTTTTTCTATCTACTGCTCCATCTATTCATCCATCATTCTTACCTTTTCTTCCTTTCTCTTTCTTTCTTTCTTTCTTTCTTTCTTTCTTTCTTTCTTTCTTTCTTTCATTCTTTTTTTCTTTTCTAGATCCTATCTATCTATATCCATATCTATCCCATATCTATCATCTATTGATCGAGCAATTTATCTATCTATTATCTATCTATCTATCGATCTATCGATCTATCTTCTATCTATCTAGCATATATCAATCATTATTTCCCTTTCCCTATGATCTATTGATCTGTATCTATCAATATGTGTTTGGCGCAGCGTTGACACTCTTTAGCGCCGTCTGGGTGTGTTTGCACCCCTGGGATGTATAATTCGCCCCCTCCTCCTCTCTCATGCTGGACATCATCATATCTATTGATTCCAGGCCGATCCCTCCACCATGATCCTGGGAAGGGGAGCTGGAAGTAAATTAATGAACTGCTTTCTTTCTCTGAAGGTTGACGGTTAACATAAACGCCGTGTTTATCTGCGCGCCTCCCGTGAATGATTTTCGCCTGTTGAGAGGGCGTGACCGTCCGGCCCAGAAGGAGGAGGGGGCGGGGCGAGGAGGGGACTCCGTTTAACAAATAAAAAAGAATTAACTTCATTGCATTGCTCCGCTCCTATAATGATATTCATTTCCAGGATCTAATGCACACTTGTTTAAATTGGGAAGTTAACCCCTCTGGGGCCCCTGGGGGGGAGGAGAAGCCCCTGGCAGTGAAGAGGTTAATGATTGATGCCAAATATCAGTGTGCACTTACCTGTCCTGAAATCTGTGCCATGTGCAGCTCACTTTTTATATATTATTTATTCACTTTCACTTTTTTGTATCCATTGTTTAACACTTTGTGACATGTTACTTTGTTTCTTGTGTTCTGCGTCCACAAAAGTTATTTTTCTAGGCAATGACAGCAATTTTATAATTGTCAGAAGAGAAAAGATACATTGATGCCTGGAAGAGAATGGCAGGTGTGATATCTGCATCTGAAAAAATGTTCTGCAAAGTGAAGGGTCAGGGCCACTAAATGTTCATCTACTTTAAATTTCATTTCATTTCCCACCAATTCTCTGATTTCTGTTATTGCCTATTTTTATAGAAAGGGTTTACTTTCTTTTTTTTTAATAATGAAGTTGTTCTTTCTTTTATTTATTATATATTTTATAGTGAAGTTATACCTTCCTATTTGTATTTAATTATATTTTAGTTTTATTTTTTTTTTTGAAGACGAAGTTTTACTTTCTTTTTCCTATGTATTTCAAAGTGTGTTTTCCCTGATAAATTTATACTTGAAAACCAAACATTTTCAGGACCCCAATCCGCCCCCCCCCCCCCTTTACACCCGGATCACAGAGGCTGTTGCACTCCCACCTGTCCAATTCCTAACCAAGATGTCCCATATTAACATTCCGACAGCATCCCCTGCATAAATTTCATTTGAATTTCAAATTTAATAAACCAGGAGGTTTTTAATCATCGTCGGTTTTATTTGTTTGATATTAACATGCTTATTGACCGGGTCTGTTGACCAGTTTGATCATTACAGGACAGCAAAAAGTTAATTAAAACGACCACAGCTCCTTAATCATATCATCTGTCTCATCCACGTCGCTTCCTTTATTACAGCCGATGATGGATTGTCTTCCAGATTAATTTCTCTGTTTCTTCGATTTGGACAACATCTTTTGGGAGCTCATTTACATCCTGCAAACAACCTTCACAAGAATCACTTGTACCTGGTGCTGTAATGTCACAGGAGTCACGTGACGGGGGCATATTATGTCACCCCAATACACCAGAGGGTAGAAGGAAACTTGTCATGTGCAAGCCATGGAGAGATGAATAGAAAGATCTCCATGTGTATGTAGTATAGATGCAAGTACAAGAGAAGAAAGAGAAAGAAGAAGAAGAGAGGAAATAAAGAACAATAGACATATATAATAAAACATAATGATAGAAAGATAAATACATAGCAACATAAATACTCTTTATTTTTTTATTATGTGTGTAAGTATTAACACAGGCTATGGATAGAATCCTAATACCTCTTCTGACACATTCTAATTGTTTAAATTGTTTTAGGAAAATGAATAAAAGCCAAAAATGTGTGTGTTAATGGGGATGTTGTAAAATCTTTGCAGCGAGAGAGTTGTTTGAAACTACATTAAATTATACTTTTTTTTTTCTAAATTATTTTGTTATCATATCTCATGTATCGTGTACATCAAACATACCTAATACTTTCTCTCTCTCTCTTATATCTTTCTTTCTTCTATCAGACATATTATATAGATATATTTATTTATTAGTCAGTCCTTCTTTACATTCTTTACCTATATCTTTTTTTCTCTGTTTTCTTCTTCTTTTTCATCTATCTATTTATCTATCTATCTCTTTTTTCAACTCACTTTCTTTTCTTCCTTCTCTATCTTATCTTTCTATCTAGAATTGTTTCTCTATTATCTGTCTCAATCTATTTATCTTCCAACCTATCCATCTATATATATATTTTTTTCTTTCTCTGTTTTCTATCTTTCATCTGGTACTGCAATGGTTATTTCCCATACAGCATGATCCAGTGTTGCCTATCTGAGGGTCTCTGTGCAACACCCCCATCCAGCTCTCCCCATTTATTTCTCTCCCTATTGTAGTGAATGAGTCTTCCCTGGGATCCGCTATTTGCTGTCAGCTTGCTGTGTTTTCTTCCTGTTGTATAGGTTGGTGTATAGGTTGGTGTATAGGTATAGGTTGTATCATTTGGTGTATAAGTATAGGTTGTGTAGGATGGTGCCTTGCCTTGGCTGCCAGGAGGACTGTGAGAATTAATCAGAGGAGATCCCTGGTGCCAAAGCCTTACAATTACTGATATTGAGCACATGTGCCTTATTCCACATATCCATAATCTATGTGTGTGCACTCACTAAATTAACTATGTACATTTAGTAAGATTAAAGTCCCTGCTATTCACTTATAAGACTACAAATCATACTGCTTCGACTTGATCAGGTAAGTCAATAAAAAGATGAATAGTGTAAATTGTACAGCCACAGACTCCTTGTGTAAGGCTGGATGAGGAGACCAGAATGGAGGGCTCTGCTCTTCTCAGACATGGCATTCTCACTGGCTAGGCTTGCTGGAAAATAGCCATCCCTGCCCTGTATTGATTCCTGTTCAGGCTCTTATACAGGGGAGGCTCTGCAGGCAGATTACACAGCGACTCCCCCACAAAGATGACAATTGAAATCGCAGTTTGGAAGATAAATGTTGCTTTGGGAATTGGGCTTAATTAGAAGTAATCTAGGAGCTGCACTGGGTCATCAGTTTTAAACACACATATGCTCAGGAAGTCGGTAAGAGGAGAGATGTTTTGCTGGGGACACAAGCTGGAGGGTCTGCAGAGAGGTCTGCAATAGGATCCCAATGATTTGTTAGTGACAAAGAACCCACAGCTCTAAGAATAGGGAGTTCTGTGTCTGGGGAGGGGTAGGTGGAGCTGATTTACCCCCTCCAGGGATAGACATCCTAAGACACCTGTATAGTGACCACTGCTACATTCCTGAATATGGGGTTCACCCACCACTCATGTGTCCTTATAGAGGCCCCAAATTGGCCCCAACTAGAACAAGAACCTCTTTTATACAATCTATGAAAAATGTATGTATTATATACAAGCTATTGGTGTATAGGGACAATATAGTCAAATCATTCACCTCTTATCTGAATAAACTATTCGGTTACTTTTGTCAATTGTAGGTCAATCAGTCAATTGCCAGTATTCTATCTATCTATCTATCTATCTATCTATCTATCTATCTATTCTCTCTCTGTGCAGTCTCTCATACCCCCCATTCTCCCTGTGCAGTCTCTCTTACACTCCTCTCTCCATGTTCAGTTTTTAGTACCCCTCTCTTTTTGTAAAGTCTTTCTTACACCTCTCTTTCTGTGCAGTCTCTCATACACCCCTCTCTGCGCAGTCTCTTACACTCCTTTTCCTGCACAGTGTCTCTTACACCTTTCTCTCCCTCTCGCTCTCTCTCTCTCTCTCTCTCTGCAGTTTCTCTTTCACTCCCATCCTGTGCAGTCTCTTACACTCCTTTCTCTGTACATTTTCCCTGTATCCCTCCCTCTCTGTACATTCTCTCTTCTATCTCTCCCTCTGTACATTCTCTCTTCTCTCTCTCTGTGCAGTCTCTCTCTCTCTCTCTCTGTGTGCAGTCTCTCTTCTATCTCTCTGTGCAGTCTCTCTCTCTCTCTCTGTGTGCAGTCTCTCTTCTATCTCTCTCTCTGTACATTCTCTCTTCTCTCTCTCTGTGCAGTCTCTCTCTCTCTCTCTCTGTGTGCAGTCTCTCTTCTATCTCTCTCTCTGTGCAGTCTCTCTCTCTCTCTCTCTCTGTGCAGTCTCTCTTCTATCTCTCTCTCTCTGTACATTCTCTCTTCTCTGTCTCTGTGCAGTCTCTCTTCTATCTCTCTCTGGCACCCCCTCTCCTTGCACATACCCCTTTACAACCCCTAAAACGTCTCTCTCTGTGCAGTCTCTCATACCCCCCATTCTCCCTGTGCAGTCTCTCATACACCCCTCTCTGCGCAGTCTCTTACACTCCTTTTCCTGCACAGTGTCTCTTACACCTTTCTCTCCCTCTCTCTCTCTCTCTCTCTCTCTCTGCAGTTTCTCTTTCACTCCCATCCTGTGCAGTCTCTCTTACACTCCTCTCTCTGTACATTTTCCCTGTATCCCTCCCTCTCTGTACATTCTCTCTTCTCTCTCTCTGTACATTCTCTCTTCTCTCTCTCTGTGCAGTCTCTCTCTCTCTCTCTCTCTGTGCAGTCTCTCTTCTATCTCTCTCTCTGTGCAGTCTCTCTTCTATCTCTCTCTCTGTGCAGTCTCTCTTCTATCTCTCTCTCTGTGCAGTCTCTCTTCTCTCTCTCTGTGCAGTCTCTGTTTTTCTTGCTGGTTATTTCTGTGTTCAGTTTGCAGGATGGATGAGAACTTCTGTCTTTGAATACTGCTCCACACCTCGAATCTATTTGACAGAGCAGATTTAATAATCCAAAGGGCACAGGGAAAAAACTCCTCTGCTTTATAAACCGGTTCTAATTACCTGCCAGAGCAATTAGCTGACTATCAGGAAGAAATTAGATCGCTCAATGTAGCATAAATAATGCGAATAATTTGGTAAGGAGGCCAGAACGTGCTGCTGCAGCAGGGCGCACACAATGCTGTCTCGGTGCTGGCTGTACTGCCGCCTCTCTGGCATCATTTCCATATTCTGGGAGAGTCACATCACACTCCTCAATGGATAAACCTGCTTTCCAGATGATTTTTACAATGCAGCTTTCTGCCACATTTGGCAGTACCAATGGCTGGATTGGTTTTCTGGCTGCACTTGGACTATCATCTGTTGAGCATATTTTGCTCTGCTATAAAACATTAAATGTTTCTAGGTGAAGTTTTAGTTTTTAGCTGATTTTTGGGAAGGTCAGACTGGGAGATGAGCAGCTGCTTTCCTGTATTCCTGTGATCAGATGGCAATAGCTGAGTCCATATTTATCAGAATTAGCGTACTGCAAGATGGCAGAAAGGTTCAATATTCTGTATTTAGTGCATAAAGGGAAATAATGACACATGCTTCATAAGGTCATCTGGTCAGTGGGTTAAAGTGTATTTTTATTAAAGAAGACCTAAACCCAATAAAAGTCACCAGGAGGTAGAATTTTTGGCAGTAGAGGCATGCAAAATATATTGCCAAAAAAACCTTTCCTCCTGCTCCTGGAGACTTTTTGATTTTTGCTTGGCATGTGTGTGGATCCCGGCTCTATTCTGGGCAATGCTGGGACTAGACATAGATGCTGTAATATCAGCCATGGCCACCCAAAGGCTAAAGAAGATTGCAGTGGATACTGAAAACACAATGGTGATGGCTTTAGGGGATGCAAGAGTGGCAGGATCCTTACATAAAGGTAGGTGTGTGTCATAATCGCAAGTATGCACAGAAACAAAAAAAATCATAAATTTATTACTAATTACCTGTTAAGATTAACTATTTCTGCAGCCCTAATCCATCCCACTAAATAAACATGTTAAAGGAACGACCAGTACAGTCACTACTATAGTCCACTAGAAAGCATTCATCACTTTGAAGCTGGAGATCACCATAGGCCACAGTGGAGTTTAGCGGTGTATGTAAAGACTGAACTAATGTAAACTTGCATTGACTCATCCTAGTAAGGGTACTGTGATGCTTTTTTTAGGTAGATATGTACAGCCCATGCCAACCCCTCCCACCGGCCATGACCTTCCTGCATTACATAGAGAAGCACAGAGATCCAAAAATGACATCACAGGGTCCAAACCAATATAAGGAATGTAGTGAAATCAGAAATAAGGGAACAGGGGAAGCAACGTTTATAGGTTTGGCTGTCAATATTTGAAAACCTACTGATTGTTTGGAATGCAGTTTTCGCTAGAGATAGTATCTGCCTACAGGGTTGGACCTGAAGCCCGCTAGAGGAAATGACCCAACCTTAGGGCCACCTGAACACAAATTTGTCATGCTATTTTAGGAAGGCAGAATAGGTTAGGAGGAGCAAATGGCTGTCTGGTGTCCCCCTATGGCACACACACAAAAAACACATTTTGGGGCAACTTACTTGGACCCACCAAAGGTATTTTACGGTCCTCCAGTAGGCCAGTCTGACCTGGTCTGCTTACACATTTTTTTCATTGCATGCCTAACCTAAATTTTCCAGTTTTGTTACAAGGTTATTATTATTAAACAGGATTTTTATAGCACCAACATATTACACAGCACTGCACATTAAAGAGGGGTTGCAAATCACAGATGAATACAGACAGTGACACAAGAGGAGAGGACCCCGCCCGAAGAGTTTACAATCTAGGAGGTGGGGGAATTAGGACACAATAGGAGGAGAAATATATACCCATTTTGCGATGGCATAGATGGATACACTTTATGCAGTCATTATAACTCTATTATATTGTTTGGCGACATTAAAAATTTTACATTGGCAACATTCTACATTTTTCTGATTGCAGCACTACAATGTAAAATGCTGATGTTTGTACTATAAAATGGGCCAACAGATATTTATATACATGTAAATTGTCATCATTTAGAATTTTGCACATTTACCCATGCAAAGGCTTTGTAGCTCTGTGCAGATCTAAAAGCATTATGTCCCTGCAGGTTCTGGTAATACAGGTAGTTGTTTTCAGAGCAGGGAAGGCTCCTCATAGAAGAGAAGGGCTTGGTATTGAGGTGAACGGCTATAGGTGTTGGATAATCTCAAGGCTGGATACTATTTTACAATGTAGAGTTTAGAAACTGTAATATCCTTTTACATTGGAATGATCTGAATAGACCTCCCCAGGTATAATCCATCAAATTTTCTCTGCCTTATCATTAAGCAGATTGCAGATCTTGTGTATGAAACAACATGATTTCTCTGTGTCTAATAGTTTCCACTATACGGTATAACCCAACAGTCTATCTACACAGTAATACTGTACTATACTGTGCACACAATGCAGCAACTCCTTCCATGGGCTAGCAAAGGGAGGTGGACAGTACAGCTTTGTCTATATGGAAAGTTTTTGTGATAACAGCAAGGCACACAGACTGTATTCATTATTCCCCAATTCAAATTTACATTTTTCGTGAAATTTGGGTAATGAAAAAAAATGAAAAGCTTTTATGATTTACTAATCAACAATATCATCTTTATAACTCTTAATGTAATGTTAATATTCCAAATATTGTGCCAGCCAAGGTTGGGTTTGGTCAGGCAGCCTAATCTCATAGGGGTTGGTTTACTAAAGCAGTAGATGTTGTTCAACTAGCAGTAGCTAACATATCTTGACTTTGAATACCTAGTCCTAGGATGGCATGAATATGTCACCCACCATTACCTTTTACCCTTACCCTTTTTTGTAAATGTAATTTTCTAATACAACTACAACTGTTTCGAGACTTTACCTATAATAGAATATAAGAGACATTGTCTTGTTATATTGTATTGGAAATCTATTATTGTATGGAAAAGGTCTGCTCAAGCAATTAACTATTTATCAAGTGGTGAAATATTTGTCCATAACACCAAATGAATCATTCACTCAAAAAGGTGAATTATAACATTTATGATCATTTTTTCAGTGAAAGGGATTGTGTTTTGTTTGCATTTGCTTTAATAAAGTAAGAAAAGAGAAAACCCATCTATGTAAAAGGAGAAAAGTTTTGATTCCATGTAATTGGATATTTTAGTTGAGCACATCTTCACCTTATTTGCTAGGTAGACCACTTCAATTCTTTTAATAAATCAATCCCAACGTACACTTAGCTTTAGAGTTAATAATTTCCTCCCCTATAAAAATGGGCATTTGTTGCAAGTGTTGGGTATACAGTTATTATAGCCTGATGATGTGATGGTCAATTCAGATTACATTATGCCGAGCAATGATGTGTTTAATGTATTGCCGTGTCTGGGTGTAATGTATTTTACCATGCTCAATATATTCTATCCTGTTTTCTGTAATTTATCATAACTATTTAAGGAGTAGTGAATCATTTGTGGTTTTACCAGACTAATGAGATCATAAATACAAGTGGTGGAAATTAGGTTTCTAGGCAGCATTTTTATTTTACATGAATATTTCACAAAGGACAGACCAAAACTTCATAGGGGGAGCGTATACAGATCAGCAAACTCTTGTTCTGGTTTTCCTGAATCTTCTGTCTATTTTATGAACGGAACACTGGAAAGTTTTGCAAGCAAGTTTCTAAAAACATTTTGACAGATTTTTTTGTGGAATCCATTGTTGCCATTCTGGAATCTCTGGAGTTGATTTACTAAAGCAGTAAGGGCCCTTCAATACTTGCAGTGGAAAACTGTGCAGCTAGCCATTCCTGGGCACAAAGCAAACTGTTACTTTGCGTCCAGGAACAGAAAATCGCACCGCAGGTATACAAATTTCTACACATTTGTGGCTATGATTACAGCGGTGGTGCAGTCCTTTCTCCAGACGAGGAACAGCAGCTGCACGATTTGACGCATTCTGGAACCGTGCCACAATTCACTGCAGCCATGTTCACAAAATTGTTCCTAACACATTTGTTCCTAACCACTCCTATTCACTTGAATGGCCCTAAAATGATTTTTCTCCTAGCAAAGCTTATGTGCTTTGCAAAGTAAATGCCAATGAATAGGATAGACTTGTGTTCACAAAGGTTAGGATTGCACATTCTGAAAACTTGCAAGTACAGATATTTTAGGGCCCTGGATAGCTGCAATTCTTTACTGGTAAAAAGTATTACAGCCAATGACCTAATTCATAAAAATGGCACCAATAAAACACTTTAGTCACTTAAATGAAAGGGTCCTCTTAGACTTTCTAAGTGCCCTCCCCACATCATATAATATTTTTTTTTACAGATTCACCCAACTTTTACTAAAAACGCAAACCTTTTTGCACTTTGGGTTAAATTAGAAACTATATGAAAAAAATTATATATAAATAGACCCCATAGTAGTTGAAACATTTACCTAAAAAAATAAAATTTATACTATTCTGAATCTCTGTGCGTGACATCATTCTCCTTCCAAGAGCATACCTGTGGAACCTAGAACGGGTGAAAAAAACAAGGAGACACTCCAGTCTGTTGCCGAGTGTTATTTTACAAAATGTTTCCTACTCTACATTGCACAGGAATCTTCTTGAAACTACTGTGACATCATCCCCACCTAGACACTGTGGGCAGAGGACAGGGGTAAGGTTGGTATAAGGTAAGTAGAATTCTAGCTTTTTTTTCTATTTAGATAAGTTTTTTACCTGCTAAGACCAGATGATTTGGTTTTGGGGGCTAGAGATTGGAACCTAAGTAAAACTACTTTATTGCCATGTCTATTCAATGTTCCTATGACTCTGCATTGATTCACTTTAAAAACGCTCCCTGAGCCTGCTGGAGTAGACTTAAACAATATTTGATGTTTTCTTTCATCCTGTATTGGTAAGCTGCCTACATTAAACTGAATAGAGTCCCTGTTATCTGAGCTCAATTTCCAGTTTCCCAGTGGAGTGGTTTGATACGTATTATTTATAATGCACGTGATCATGAAACACAATCCATCCGTTGTTCTGGTAAATTATATGTTCCTCTGTGACTCCATCTTTTCAACTTATTATTTTGTCCATAACTGTTTGCCTGCCAAAGTCCAAGAGTTCAGTATTCTTTTGAGAGAACAAGTATTTCCTATTTCAGATTTGGTTATTAGGAAGTTTTGATTTGCTCATCACACTGGCAGTGTTTCTCTTTTAGTGCCAACTAAACCAAAATAACATTAGTCTTCCTCAGATTAGGTATTTCATTACTTGCTAGCATACGATATGTTTTATACTTTATTATAGTTCATTACATGTTTCTGTGTACCTTAATGCAACCTTTGTGTTGTTATTAGCCTTTCATGTTAGGATGAGCCATTTTGCTGCATTCCTCTTCTGTTTCAAGCGTTGTGTAAACTTGGTGTGTTTTCTTCTCTCCACATTCCTAGAACCAACACGTGTATTCAATAAAAAAGCATGAAGTTTGAAGTAATAAGTGCATTGTGCAGTATCCACGACAACAATTTACAATTATTCCATGCCACTCTGACTTCAGCAAATTATAATTAGTCAATGTGGACACTTGCATTTTAAATGTAATGATGTGAACCTTGCACTGTTTAATAAATTATGCCTTAAGACAGCCACAAAACTGAAGACCTATTAGAACTTTGATACATGGACTAGATGCTGCCAGAACACAACATACTTTTTTGTATATAATTATCACCCAATAAATCCTGGGACAACAATTTGTTTTCATTCATTCATTATAAACTGTCATATTTAGCATTTTCAGCTTTTATTTATTTTTTAATATGAGTAAAATGTTCCCATCTTTTTAAAATTTTAGGTAAACCAACTAAAATGGTGATACAGTGGGATATAATGCAAGGAGAATGCTTTACTCTCTGGGAGATTTGCACCTCCTGGGAGAAAATAAATATTCTCCCCACGCACCTTTTAGTTATGCCTAATACCAAAGTTGCACTAATAACCACAACTATTAGTCCAGTGGAAGAGGAGGGAAGGATGGATGAGTCTGGCTGCAGCATTCATAATAGATTGTGAGTCGGGTTAGTGGAATACCAGAGAGGAGGAGGTTACAGTAGTCCAGAGGAGAGATGATAAGAGCATGTACAAGGAGTTTGGTGGTCTCGGGGACAGGTAGGGGCAGATTTTGGAGTTGCGTAGGTGAAAGTGACAGGACCTGGAAATGTTCTGCCTATGGGGGGTAAATAAGAGGGCAGAATCAAAGGTGACACCAAGACAACGTGCCTGAGGGAAGGGACGAATAACATTGTTGTTAACAGTTAGATATATGTCAGGGGGAGATTTGGAATTTGAATAGGGGATGAGTTCTGTTTTATCCAGGTTGAGTTTCAGGAATCGGTCAGACATCCATGATGAGATGGCTGACAGGCAGCATGAGACCTTATCCAGGACTGAGGGAGACAAGTCATCTCTTTGCAGATCTCTACACTTGCTTCTATTTCACCTTAGAATCAAATTCAAGCTCCTGTGCTTTGCCTTCAAATCCCTCCACAGTTGTTGTCCCACTTACATTTCTGACTTGGTAAAAAAATACTCCCCCTGCCGCTCTCTCCGCTCCTCCAATGACCTACTAATCACTTCCTCACTCATAACCTCATCACACGCACGGATACAAGACTTCTCTAGAGCTGCCCCAACTCTCTGGAATGGTCTTTCTCATCCTATTGGGCTTGCTTCTACTTTCTGCTAATTTAAAATTTTTTCAAACTTGCTTACCCGTCTTTTTCTGTCTTTTGAAACTGTCACTAATTCCCACCACTACATACTGTATCTCCCTCCTATTGTGTGTTATTTCCCCCACCTACTAGATTGTAAGCTCTTCAGGGCAGGGTTCTCTCCTCCTGTATCACTGTCTGTATTAGTCTGTCATTTGCAACCCCTATTTAATGTACAGCGCTGCCTAATATGTTGGCGCTATATAAATCCTGTTTAATAATGATAATAATAATAATAGTGGGACCAACAAACCTTTTTGGGCCTTAAGCTGCGTACACACTTCCAATTTTTATCGTTGGAAATGAACGACGAACGAACGATGAACGATCGATTGGGCAAAAATCGTTCGTAAAAAAAGTAACCAACGACGCCGACGAACAAGGATAGTCGTTGGAAATGAACGACCGGACCGGCGGATCGGATTGGACGACATTGGTTGACCATCTATCGTGTGTACGGTCGTTCATTGATCGTGCATAGTCTGAGCATGCGCGGTGAACGAACGTTTGCTCACTTCCTGTGGTGCACGTCACTTCCTGTATCGTTCAAACGATCGCATCTATCGTGTGTACAATATCTGCGAACGATCGTGTCGTTATCTTTATGTACAGGATCGGTGCTATAAGATCGTTCGCAGATATCGTGCAGGATCGTTCGTCATTCGTTTACCAACGATAATAATTGGAAGTGTGTACGTAGCTTTACACTGCTTCCCTATTGTATAACCTTGATAAAAAGGCTATACCAGGCATTTTTATGGTATTTACTTTGTTAAAGGTAACTCAGCATCAATAGAATAACTGAAGAGACCACTTACCTGCTTTTACAACATTGTTTCCTTGCTGAAATAACTATTTAGGTGCCACTCTGTTCCTGGCAACTGAGAATCTGCAGCCTTTTATCTAGTGAGATGCTACCCTGGGCAGGTGGTTGATCCCTTCAGTGTTCCTGTCATTGGCAGCATAAGGAATCCCAATATATTATGGCCCTAACTCAGGGTGGGATTGGACTGGGAGAACTAACATGTTAGGCTGGTGGACCTGAATAGACATGCACCATGCAGCCATTGATCATAGTGGGACCATAACACATACTCATATTACAGTTATCTGCTCCCTATTCAGACCTACAATCACAGTGCTTTGCAAAGGTTAGTCTATACCATGCTTTCTCAAACAGGGTTCTGTAGAACCCCAGGGTTCCAGAGGTTGCTAGGTCTTTCCTGAGCTATGGCTGATAATGCCTGCATAGTTCCTGGGCCAACACTTAGTAGAGCCTGGTCCATGACACCAATGATCTTTTCCGGAGTCTGTAAAGTAGTATTCTGACAATAAATGTAAGGGACATTTTCCGCAGTAATCCCCAATGAATTGTATTTAGCAAGATTTCCCCAGGATTTAATATTTACTTCAACAGTTTGAGAAAGGCTGGTCTATAGGAACTAATTTTCCTTGCAGCTCAGAGTTCATAAAACCAAATGGCAAGAAGTGCAAAGAAGGGAGGGGGATGAGTGATCTTTCAATATATATTGCCTTGAGATAAAACCATCACCATGGGTCTCAGATCCATGAACCCACATGCACATTGAACTAACATGATCAATACAAAATCTTTTGCAAGAAAATCTTCAGACTTCCATCTCAAGCATATGAATTGTCTCATGCTAAAATGATTTTTTCTCCAATAGTTGACATTGGTCATTATCCCTGTGTTTTTTACATCGTGACTTTTAATGCCTAGAATGTATATCCTGTCTTGTATGACTATCCAAAACAAATGACACTTTTGCTGCTAAGTTGAAAAAACTGCTGATGGATATTATACTTCTCATTGTATTTTAAAAGCTTTTTTATTGACAATAAAAATACAGAGTTAAAAAGCCAATCTCCTATGTCATACAAATAATATGGTGTAATCTTTCCTTCTGTTTGGGATATCAATAGCTCCCATCCTTTCTTTTTAATAAATGGTATATAATACACTAAGAACCTAAAAAAGAAGCCAATTTTAGCAATGTGCCAACAATTCTGTAGGCTCCAAGCATTTTGTTGGTATTCATATTATTTTTTTTTAATTCACATAGATACAGAATATTTGCCACAATTAGATGACATATATACACTGTATTTTAGGTTTTGATCTTGTAGATATCCTTGCATTATACTTTTATATTACCATAGCTGTAAGATTTATTTTAGACTAAGGACCATTGTTGTTTGAAGTAGTAGTGGCCTATTGCTGCTCTACCACAGCTATTACTAATCAGAGTTTTGACACCAATGGAATGCTCGGTCCCTTCAAGAGTCTTAGCCATTATCACTTCATGGAGTACAAAGTGTAATGCATGGAGATTTCCAAGCACACAATACACTGATTGATTCAACAACTGCAATTGATATAGCTAGTCTGTCACCTCTGTCACTTGTCAAAACAACTATTTATGTTGATTATTAGGTGCATAGACTGTCCATCAGGAGAAAAACAAATCATCTGCTGTTTTAGCTCTATGTCTTTGCAGCCTATCATAGGTGTAATTGTGAATGTGTCTGGATCAGAGATGGGAACATCTGGTGTGCCTCCAATATTAGAAGAGCCACATGTTGCCTTAATAATGACAAGATTACAAATGTAGCTACATGTTGCCTTAATGGTAAGAAAAGGGGTTTTCACTTTATTCCCTACAACAAAATAACTTTTAACAGCCTTGTGTATTTACATCCATAAAAAATAATATGTTAATATGTTGAAGGCTATGTAGGATCTGTAATATTTGTAAAAAGTATTGTACTCATGTGAGCCTGGTGGTCTAAGTCAGAGCTTTATGTATGTAGTGGTAGATATGCCAACAACAATCTCTCTGCATTAACTAATGACTCCTTCCTAGCACATGGGATATCAATGCATTACCATTGTTCTTTATGTGTTCCTGCATCCATAATATAAGAAAATCAGGAGGACTCTCTATAATGGTCATCGTGATATGGAGTTCCTGGAACAGTCATAGAAGCATTCTGCCATTAGGTGAAATATACATCATTTTAAACACTTAACTAATCCTGCATCTAAAAAAAACAAAATATCTGTTTTAGATTTTTAATTCGAAAGGAAGTTTTTACTAATAATATTACACAGTATTTATGTGGTGTCGGCATATTACACAGTGCTTTGCAAAGTCCCCAGTAATGTCACTAACTGGCTCACAATCTAATGTTCCTACCATAGTCTTTTTTTTTTATATTGATTGAAGATGGACTGTGCATAGGGACTTACCCTGCCTATTCATTTTTTTTTTTTAAATATTTTTATTTAGTATTTTCGTAATATACAAAAAAATAAAAGTGATAGCATTATAAAACAAGAACAATACCAATGATCAACATAATATTAGCAAAAACTTAATACACAAAAAAAACAGACAATATAAACAGAAACAAAACATAAAGGAAAAAAAACAAAAGAAAGTACTCGAGTCTGACATTGCCATCATGTACATCTACACATCATAATTGGAGGAGCCTACGATCTATGGCTGGGGCAGTATGGTGGTCTAGCCAAGGAGTCCAAACTTTGTAGAACTTATGCAGGGAGTCACTGGCCACAGCAGACATTTTTTCTAAGACCATAGTGTCTGACGGTCTGGATAATACTGCTTGAAAGCTTGACGTGGGTTTCCGCCATGCTGCTGCGATCACTTGACGTGTGGCTAGAAAAATAAAGGAGATCAGTTTACATTGATTCCTAGAAAAAACTGAACCTAAATTGTGAAGCAATGCAGTCCAGGGGTCTCTCTTAATAGACACATGCAGAACCGATCGTATATAATAAAAATTCTAATCCAAAGTTTTTTGACCACAGGACAGTCCCGCCATATATGGCGAAGAGTGCCCAGATCTTTACAACCTCTGAAACAGCATGGGTCACTTCCATTCACAAATTTCGCAACCCTTACTGGTGTTAAATACCACCGAAAGAGTACTTTGTAAGCATTCTCCGGCATCACTACATTTGGAGAGCATTTAGCAATATTCAACCATATTCTCTGCCACTCGTCCACTTCCAGCTTAGAACCCAAGTCTAATTCCCATCTTTCTACGTAGGAAAGAGGGTGGGTATCCATATCCATTAATAAATTATAAAGCATGGAAACCAACCTTGCAGAGCTAGAACCCCGATAGCAACAAGCTTCAAAGCTAGTGAGCTTTAGTGGAGAATCTGTTGTGTGTTTCAATAAACTTGTTAGATAATGTCTAATTTGAATATATCTGAAAAACTCGCCCGAAGGCAATGACCAATTTTCCTGCAAAGACGCGAAGGACCTAATCCCAGTAAACGAGAACAGATCATATACATATCGAACAGACCTCCGAGCCCACCAAAGATAGGCTACTGCCTATTCATTTTTAAGCTCTTTTTAAATATGCAAAGCTCATTAGAGGCCTTTACATTGGAGTCCTTTTTTTTTCTACAAACATAATATGCAACAAGTAAAATGATTGTTAATATTAAGTCATCTTAAGGGTTGCATTTGCATTAGAAGGACAATGAAACCTTGCTTGAAGCAGGTCCTTCTTACCAGGTACCAGAACTGTAATGACAGACATGGTGCAGACTAAGCGCCTAAGTATCTTTAAATGTATAAATGTGCACATGTAAGAACCCAGATAGTCCACTTCTTGCTAGGGTCACGCCAAGTGGCAGTAAAGTCATTGAGTGCCCAAAACTATAATTGTGTCATGCACAAAAAAGTCGTCTGGCAGTCTTGCAATTGCTTTAAAGCTGTTTTTTATTAGCTTATTGGCAAACTCCAAGGTGTAGAATTATTGTGTTTCCATAAAAGGGCTGTCGATGTTTTTTGTGAGTGTATAAAACAAAAACATTAAGCCAAACAATAACTGGCACAAAATTTGGCAGCTGAACTTGAACGCTTGCCCTTTAAAAAAAACATGGACCGTATCATTAAAAAACAAATTATATATGTATGCTGATAGATGTTTGCATTACATGTGGTTACACACAGAGAATCGCACAGACTTTACCCTGATTGTTGTATTCACGTGACAGTAATTGTCCCATATTTCCATGTGATTACATCTGAAGAATCATGTGAGAGGGGTCTGTTCTGTGATACAGAAGCAGCTAGAGAAGCAGCTGGCTGTTTTATAGAAACAAATGAATCTCCTCAACTGTCAAGATGTATTGTTTAGCGGGGGCAGTTCATGACTGCTTTAAGGGGGTGGCTTTACATCTGTCATTCCCATCTTAAGTGTGGCCCAAAATCAGGAAAAATACAGCTGCCCTCTCTATAAATTTAGAAGTGTTGGCTTGTTGTAACTGTCACATATGGAGGACATTCGTTCAAGTCAATTTCAAGTAAAGTAATTTATCATTATGTTATTTCTTCCCATCTCTTCTTCACTGCTCACTATTGTGTTCAAATCATACCGCACATTTCCTAAGTCTTGGCTTGTCTCTGCAATGCATTTACATGTTATCTGCCCTTGGGGGGCTATGGAGTTCTTGCCATTTGCATTTTATAAGTAGATCCTATATAGGTACATCTTTATATCTACAGTATATTGGAATTGTTGTCAACTATATAATGATGATAATATTACGTACATACATGATAATAATTGATTTTTATTGGTAAGTATAAGGTGTGTTTTATGCTAGTTAGGAAAATATAATTGGCATAATCAGAGATGGGAAACTTCACATTTGCAATTCCACTAAATGCAAATTTTTTTGTGGCTTGGAAATTATGATTTTAGACTTGAGGGGTAGATATGGCCATGTCACTAGTAGGGTGCATGGATATTAGCCCATAGAAAATGGATACTTGCCAACTAAACCATGACTACTGAAACCTGAATTTGGTGCTTTCCTAGCATTGGCTTCTGCACTTTAAAGGCCCACCCAGGCTTAAAGAGACTGCAACCTGATATGATCTAATTCAGCGGTCACCAACTGGTGGTCCACGGCTCTGGCCGCTGCACCCACCCGCGGGGTCATGAGAAGGACTTTGCTGGGGTGGAGCACAGGCCAGAGCCCCGAACCATGTTGCCCATATGCATCGCAGGCTCAGGGCGTTGGGAGGGTTGTCTCTCAGGACACAACCCACCCACTCTCCCATCACAAGCGGGTTCTGGTATCTTGACATCAATCTGGGGGAAGGTTCTTCCCCTTTGAGTGACAGACGGCTCCCTGCGCATGTGCGGTCTGAAGTCCGTAAATTTAGTGGTCTGTGACATCCAAAAGGTTGGCGACCACTAATCTAATCCATAATGGAAAATTCCACTATCACTAAAAACCACTAATCATGGTTGGTAAGGGCAGAGCAAATGTCCATTGGACAGTAAAGAAGCACAACAGATGGATGATGTCCTATATCTTCTCTCTTCCCCTGTGCACATGTTCCCTTTTAGAACATGTATATATCATCAGACATCTGATTGGCTGTTATTCATCTCCTAGTCAGAGGGCTGCTGTACAGGGAAAGAAAGCAGAAATCAAGTCAAATTCACGTATTTACATGGCTGAATACAAATATTTTTTGCTTACTTTCTGAAGTTTGTGTTCCTTTGTGCAGGTGACACTTAGACTTAACCAGATATAAAAGAACCAGAACACACATTGGCAGAGTTTGTGAAAATAGAAACTTAGCAAACTCCCAGAATCCTTTGCCCCCAAACACAAAAATGGAATTTTATTCTACAAGTTCCAAAATAATCAGAATTCATTTCTCTGCTATTCTCTTGCATATTTTTCATGCAATTCATACTACTTTCTTTAAGAAATCTAGAAACATCCTTCTAGATGATATGCAGCCATAAATATAAATCTTCATGTCTTAATGTTTTTAGCATATTTTATGCAAATCATCAAAAATAAAATTTCTAATTCCAAATGAGGAAAATTCATGGCAAGACATCCAGTGTTGCAGTTTAATCACTGTATATTCACTCAGGGAAGTATTGACAGTTGTCCCGTGGAAGCTATTAAAGTGGCTGTCCAAGGTTAAATGAAATTGCAGTTTATCAGAGGAGCATTGAGAAAATAAGGGAATCTGTTCATGGCTCTTGATTAATGCCAAGCGTGATCAACACAAGGGGGTTCATTAAGTCATACATCATGCAGGTAATTTAACATGTCATTGTGCCTTCTGTCTGCCTTAACTCTCTGTACAACAATGTGCAGGCAACTTGTACCAGAGCTGCAACCCCCTCAACTCCCCCCTGTTCACATTAATACATTCATTAAACATACACTGATTTGCATCACCGTATAGAGAAATAAAGAGTTTAATCAGAGCAGCTACTTCATGTTACTTAATTTCCCATAAGCTTGTTTTGATTATTGACACAAACAGTAATTATCTGTGTCTTGTGTATAGCATTTCAGTAAGGCATGCACCAAATGCTCTAGTGAATGTTTACACTTCATCAGGGGAAGCATGGCACATAAAAATACACATAAAAGATGTGAGATTCAGCACTAAATTAAAATGTTCAGAAACAGTGACCTAAAAAATAATTTTTTCTGATATAGTATACCAAAAGCCTAACTTTTTTTTCAATAGTAATAAATGGTAAAAAAAACAAACAAAAACAAATAGACTATGATAATTTCCAACACTGGGTAAGATTTAAAGTGTTGGTAATGCCCCCAAAAAGCAATATTCATCATAAGAAGGAGGTTTTTGGCAGAGGACACATATACAGTCTCTTTTTCCTAAAAATGTTTTCCCCGCTCCTGGTACATGTAGCATGCAATGTAGAGAACAGTTCTATACATGACACCACAGTGATGAGATATATTCCTCATCATTGGGATTTTTAAATGGAAAATTTCACAAATTCACTACTCTATAAATGTAAGATAAAAAAATACAAAATGCTTTATTTACATATATATAAAAATTATGCCCAAGATTGGACGTATGTCATAAACAGCAGAACAAAACAAGTGTTTCAATACAAATATTGTACCAAAAGGTTCAAGCACCCCTGAACAGATGTATGCAGCAATGTTATCTATAGAGACTAAGTTTACCATCCATATTAAAGAACAATCATTTCAGACAAAAACTTTTCTTTCACAGACAATGTCTTGTTAATAAATAGGGGCTTGATATTCAACGCGTGAGCTGTAGTTACTACTTCCTCAGGATAAATGGAACATCTATACATGGACAAATTAAAGTTAACCAGTGGATAGAAAACTGTGACAATATATAGGAAAAATGAATAATACATAGGTTGAAAGATGCCCAGCATAGATATAAGCACACATCCATCAATATTACTATACACATAAAAAGTGATAATTAATAACAAGGAAAAAAATATATATTTCTAAGATGAATAAAATTGGACACAATATTTAGTAATGTGAAGTGACATGATTTAATAAATCTCTCCAAAACTCAAGGCTAACATGGGGGAAACTGGGGATTCAGTTTGTTTTTAATCCAGAATGTTTTAATCCTGGACCAGATCTGTTTCAGGTTTGCTGGATGATCTGAATTCTCCCATGACAGTCTACGGTACTACAGTCTTTAATAAATCTGTAATACAAATACAAATTACCCCTCAGAATGCACATTTATTGAACAGTTCTAAGCCCTGGTGAAAGGGGAATCCAAAATATGTTGGTTACAGGAGTCTGAAAATTATGCATACTACACAGTATCTACTCAAGTAAAGAACCGACCTTCCACCAGAAAGCTTGGGAGAGTTGTTTGAGGGTAATCATTCCCTCTAAACTGCTTAGAAACTGATTATTAAATACTCACTGAATAGGGGGATCCAGAACCTTGTACATCTGACACATCGGTCCCAGATATCGTTCATCAATATTGGTGGACCACTTGGGAAAGACCACTGTTCACTCCCATGGAGAAGAAAACAGCCTGATGCTGCTCACTCATCCTCCCCCTCACTTTTCCATAAGACAGAACAGCTCCGTGTGTACAGCACTCTTCTGTCAATGGAAACAATCACAAAAGAACTCTTCCAGCAACAATTCTGTGATGTCCATCAGACATCTTAACAGGGATTAAATGGAACAGCCTCTACTTCTTTAGTAAATCAACTCCACTGGCGAAAATTCAGACTCATCCCAACTCAAAAAATGTGTAATTATCTAATGTCCCTGTTGAGGAATACCTCTCGTCTTGAAAGGAAATTTAATAAAATTCCCCCAAAAGAGAGCAAGACATCAGTAAGGCTAATTTACCACATGCTCGACTGTGGTCCCAAATGCTCCCATTCAATTGTATGGTAGCAGTTAGGAACTATTTTGGGCAAGCATTTTCATGCAGGTGTGCTTGCATTGCTGCTGCAATGGTTTGGGCTATGGATCCTGAATGCAACATCAATCCATTTTGATTGATGTTGGGCTTTAGAATTTAAGTGTTCTCACTTTAGGCCCCTCTACGAATACAGTCTACAAACTACTCCCCTTGTCTTCATCTCAATTATTATCAGAAAGTATTTAGACCTTCTTCACTTTTTCTAATTTTGTTATGTTTCAGCCTGGTGCTACAATTGTTTACATTGTTTTTTTATCATTAATCTTCCCCATAATGACAAAGTGAAAACAGAATTGCAGACAATGTTGTTCTTCCACATACCTACCAGCCTGCTTAGTCCTTCACAAAAAAGCCTGGCCCTCCAACATTACAGTGACACCTCCCTACTGGTAAAATAAATCCAACTATGTAAAATATATATTATTTATATCTGATATACTTCATTATTCCCATATTAGAAATAACAACAACTTGTTCAGGAACATAAACAAAGGGCATTTTCCTGACTCCATTATACATCTCTACTATATTTAAAGAAGGAGTCCTTCACATTTCTGGTTTCCAGTATAGGCTGAAAATTGAATTGAAGGTTTGAACCTGTAAGCTATGTCTTGGAACAGTTTGTATATGTAAAAGATAAGAGGACACTATGACACTGCACACTGCCTAAGAGATTTATTGGCTTGGCGACATGGACCTAATATACCAAAGCTACAAGGCAGCTGATCAGATCATAAATCAAAGGCAGCCAGACAATAAATGCTGAGGCAATATTAGGAGAATATGCAATTGTGACTGCAGTACATTGTATGTTTTATAATAATATATATATATATATATATATATATATATATGTTTATTTATGTGTGTGTGTGTTTATACCATGTTAATCTCCTGTGAGACACAGACATTGATCATATCCAAGCACACATTATATTATGATTTATAACACTTTGCTCCAAAAGATATCCCATAATCTTCGGTGCCTTAACCCTTCACCTTCATCTAATCATTTACTGTCATCAAACATCAGCTTTCATCCATCTTTGGATCTTTGAATGGATCCTCATTACTGACTTCTAGCATTTCATTTTCTTTTATTGTCACAAAATCATGATAAACATTTCATTTTTGCACAAGCGTTACTAACTTTTGCAACCTAAATATACAGTGCTATATTATATGATAATCTGTGGAATAACATAAAACTTTTAGAAACAATTTCATACTTTAATAGAAACACTTTATGCAAGCACCCAGCAAGTTAAATTAAATGTGTTCTGTGATGTATAGAGGAATACTGTGCTAGAAAAGTATTAATTTTCAATATATATTTAGGACATGGGATGTTTTACAATAATGTGTGTATGCTTTATTATTTTATATTATTATATTTATCATATAGACCTAAATGTAACTATGTAACTAAACATGACAACATGCACTGTCTGATTGGCTGTTATACATCCTTATCTGATTCTTAAATACAATCTAACTTACTTGCTAGTGTAAAACTATGCATTCCTTTGTTTATATAAAGGTTGTATTTCTTTACTTTATATATATATATATAAAGTATATATACTCTTGGTGATTGACTACAAGCATTGCATATACCATTTGTTTGCTCAATATTAACCAGGTATAATAATTTTTATTAGTATATCAGATTGAAATATTGATTATGATGCAAAAAGTGTTTTTTAATTCCAGTATGATGGTCTTATAATTGACAAAAAAGTTCCCTTCTTGGTCAATCAATATCGTACATATGATGATACTAGATGATAGTCCTTCAAAAGGATTTATCACTCACATATAGGTAAATAATCATCCCTTCAAAAGGCTTCCTATTATATTAAAAGATAAAGAGGATGAGTTTAGGTTGTAATGAATGATTCACTCTGGCAGATTTATTGAATATCCGGGTGAATATCTGTCACCCTAAATTGTTTGTACAGGTACTGGACCGTACATAAATGATAATGCCTAGAACTTCAACTGCATATACAGTACAGCAGTCTATTGAGCTATGTGAACAACTGCATTGTTGCTATGGGTCTGATTTAATAAAGCTCTCCAAGGCTGAAGAAGATACACTTTCATCAGTAAACCTGGGTGATCCAGCACACTTGGTATGTATGTCCTACATATATAAGATATGTATGATATTTGCTATTTGTTAGCAAATGTTTTCACTCCTGGACCGCATCCATTCCAGGTTAGCCGGGTCACTCAGGTTCACTGATGAAAGTGTATCTTCTCCAGACATGGAGAGCTTTAATAAATAGGGCCCTATATGTAGACTTTTGTAAGATGATATATTGTTCTTTGTGAATGTTCATACAGTGAGATTCGTTTTGAATGATGATTAAAGAGTGTTTGTAGCTTTACCTGCCCCCCCTAATACTTTATCTATGAATTATTTTAGGTAGTCTTTGCCTTGTCTTCCCAGTCCCAGGCAGGGTGACTGTAACTGGTACTCCCTGCATCCTCTAACAACCACAGAAAATAATAGATATCCCCAGCACATGGCATTGACACATCATCACCCAAAGACAAGTTATTTGGATGCACAAGTTTCACGCCGGAGGGCAGTCAATATGTTTACAGGATAATCAAGGTCATTGACTGTCAACCATGAGCTTGTTTTTACATGGTAATAATTATTTTCAAAAACAGAACACACAAGAGTATTTAAATTACATACATAAATTATTGTACAAATTGGGATTTACTACTTAAATCTAGGCTGTTCACTTATCAAGATGAAATATCATTGTAAAAGGAAAATTATTACGTAGCCTAGTGGTGAAAAGTACAGAATCCCTAATTTCATGTAAGCAAACCTTAAAAAACAGTTTATTTCCTTGCCCATAATTGTATGGTTGAGTTTCATCTCATTTACTCAGCTAAATGAAATATACCTTGTATAGGAAAAATGCTATGGAACTACCTGTATTCTTTTAGTAAATCAACCCCACTGCATACATTTGTATCTTAGTTTTCAATATATCATTGCTATTTTTCATGTCTTTCAGGGACTCCAGCACTAATATTTCTGCACCTGTACCCGGGTCTATCTTAGCTATCATGGCTAATTACAGGGGATGCCACATCATCTGTTTACATCACTCCTAAAGCTAGGTACACACCTAATACACGCAATAATTATCGTTAGAAAATTAACGACTAACAATTATGCACAAATATTTTGAACAATCGTATTGTGAACAATTCTGTACAAGTTGTAACAATATGATTGTTCAAATATAATCCACCAATAATGTACACACACTAGATACGATCGTTTGAACAATGCAGGAAGTGACATGTAAAGGAGAAAGTGTACAGCAGAACCATCCACAATCACTGAACGACCAAACACACAATAGATAGTGAACGATCCCCGCTCAATCAGATCCGCCGGGAGGGTCGTTCGTTTCCACTGACAATTCTCAGTTGACGATGTTGTGAACTTTTTTTGTTAACGATTATCGGCCGATCGGACGTTAGTCGTTCATTTCCAATGATAATTATTGCACATGTGTACGCAGCCTAAATATTTCTTTCTGTACCTCAGCCTTTTAACAAGGAAACATGCATTGTGGATGCCAAGCTTTCACTAATATCTTACATTCAAACTGCTCATTTGTACCAGCCTCATGAAGATGCAAACAGATGCAGATGAATCCATTGTTTTACTGCCTGGATTGTATTCTTCATATTGTACAATGTTTCTGTAATAGGGAGTATGGTAGGGATGGAGTGTCAAATAATTTTTGAGTATGTAGCAAATTGTTAAATTCTAGGACTTTTTCTAAAGGTGTGTACAGTTTTCAAATGTAAAGCAGAGCTGATTCTATAGAGTTTAATATGCAGCAATCTCCCAGGCTTTGGTGGACAGTATATAGCAGCCACTGTGGTGTCCATCAGACCTCACCAGTCCCATCCTGAATAGCACACCCCGTCTTTTCCCATTATGTAGCCATATACAGGCTAAAATCCAGATATTAAAATGATTTGGTACATGGAATTTTATATCTTTTGACACTTTGTTTACCTTGATATTCAGATTGGTTCTAATCTTTTGTTGGCATGGAACTTACAGTATATATAATTTCTTGCAATACATATAAAGATCAGTTTATTTTTATATTGTACTGAATAAAAAAATACTACATTTTATACAGAATACTGTCCCAAGTGTCGGTAATTTCAGGGCTGTATTTTTCCTAATTTTTCTTAGCCTAGGAATTTTACGTCTCTTTGTTTGTCCAGGTTAGAAGCGGGAAGGTATTTGTCACTAAAACCGGGAAAATCCTGTGCTGACACAAGCATTTCATGTACACATTAGTCTACACATCTAGTACTGTTTCTCAACTCCAATCCTCAAGTACCCCAGCAGGTCATGTTTTGATGGTTTAACTCAGTGGGAGCAGCTATGGTAATTACTGATCCATTGAGACGGATTAAGGGCTTGTCTGCAGCCCCTGTCTCGTCCCCATCAATTTTATCAGGAATGAAATGGTAAGAGGCAGGAGAGAGGTGTTGTGCACACTATACCATGCATACACAATCACAGTTCTGTGGATAGGAAAGTGGTGATCAGGCCCCAGAATTTTGGGATGATAGAGGGGGAGAGTTATAATGTCACCCACACTTTATTGCTATTCATATCCCAGTTGATTAGATTTCCCTTCGCTTTTTATCACAATGAATTATGGTGACATATAATTATTAGTTATAGGTTAATCAGAATTATTAGTTATTAATTCATTGCTGCATTCTCAGTGATTGGAAGATCTGGGGTAATAACCCTCCGACTTAGCATATCAGGTCCATAGAGCCTTATGTTCACCTAAAACACTAGTATACACTGTATATTTATACCTGAAACAGGTTAGCGTAAAAATTAATATACAACATACCAGTCACACATCAAAACATCAAATATATTATTCATTAAAAGGATACTAATTCTAAATTCCAAATGATTGGTGAGCGAAAAAAGGAAAATCATACAAGCAATACATTTAAATAACTATATACAGTATGTATCTATTTACTAATGTTTAAAGTGTATGTATAGCTAAAACGTTTTTTTCCATGAAAAATTAAAAGAGATGAAAGAGAATTACCCAATTCTGTTTTTAATTTTTCATGGAAAGTGCATATTTCTATAAAATAATAGCATTATCACCCACATACATGGGAGTTACCAGGAAAAGGGGATAATATTTATCCTTTGGATAGTATTGTGGAACATTTCATTTTCTTTTTCATTTTCATTCTGTAAGGTTGTCTATATATGATGTGAGATTTGTAATGACACCTACAAATACTAAATTGATGAAATGATCTGGGGTCCTATTTCTTCCATATTCCATCCTAGTTATCTTATTCTAGTTATACAGAACTACTTTTTATCTCTGGTAACACGTTTTAGTTATTTAATAATGGGTTAAACCACTAAAACCATCCACGATACAACAAAACCAAACTTGCAAACCACTTTCCAGATAATATTATCCACTGTTGATCACTGGCATTATGTGAACCTTTGGACCCCTAGTCAGTCCATGTTCTTATCCTTCGTCAATCCTCCAATGATATTTTAGTCCATATTAGGGTGCATAGAGTGTGATGATGCACAATACCCATAATTATGTGGGCTTTATCATTACTATAAGGTGTATTCAACCAACTAACTTGCTGGATAGGATAGGAGGGCCTGTGACACTAGTTGAATGGGGCTGGGGGTTGGGGACAAGAGGATCTGCAGCACTTTAAAACACAAATGGATCATTAAATCAGTTCCCTAAGCAGAATACTGAATGCTATGCAACAAGCTAGAGATCCACAGTGAACATCCATTGCTACTAATCAATCAGAGCTGCAGCAGATGCAAGGTTTAGGGAACCAATTTGCTCATAACGTGCAAGAAAAAAATGTTCTATTATGTATTGTTCGAACTCTTTTCAATTTACTGTCTCATGTGTCGCAAAAATCAAACCATGCATACAGAACTGTAATAAAATGTATATACTTGAAATGTTTTCTGCCCTGCCAAAGACAGAAGGTATCCTTGGCATGTCATAAATGTCTGCATTGATAACGATTCTCTTGGGAATTGCATAACAATGAGCAAAAGGTGCAATAAACAACATAGAACTGTACAACAAATAGGGGTTGCAGATGAAAAACCTTCATAGTAGACTAGTACAAACAATGACACTGGAGGGTGAAAGGATGGATCCCAATAGTGCCCAATAGGGGAAAGTTACAATGTCATTTAGGATTCTGGGCCAGTGTATTGGCTTTTCTCCTTCTTTGATGAAAACCCCTCTTACAGGATAGAGACTTATTGCCAAAATACTGTACAATGACAAAGCTAGAAAAGTAGGGGTGATGTTGGAAGCTGCCAAGCAAAATTAGAAAATAGAAGGGTCACAAGCCTGATCATATCAATTAAAAAAATAGTTTGTGTAGCACACCTAATTGGGCACCAAACCTAAATGCAATCATAACTTTTCTATTCATTCATTCTTAATTTTTTCTATTCATTCCTTTGCTAACATTCGCACCTGCTTTCACAATCCTTTCCAACGACAAGCGACTGCATGATGCATGAATGAGCGCTGTACATACAGCACTGTTCTGCTCTATGGAGAGGGGAGGGGGAGAATGACAAGGTGGCACCCTGGTGCGCTCTCTCCCCCTTCACTTCCAGTAAGATTGTTAGTTGTTCATCGTCCGTGGATCTGGTTGTTTGGACGATGGACGACGAGCGCTGTACACACACCAGATTCTCGTTCAATATTGGTCCTGAGCCAATTATCAGACGAGAACCATTGCACGTGTGTATCTAGCCTCAAGCATTCATCGGAACAAGGCCTTTCTTTAATTTACAGTAAGAGGCTGGCACAGGACAAGTACAAGTAAAAAGTAAGCACTGATCATTCAGTAAACAATGCTTTTTTTTTCCATTTCCATATGGATTGAAGTCATAATATAAATGTCTGTATGACCATTAACTTTTAATTGACAATATATATTTGGACAGCTCTGGGTTTATGACCAGCCTTCAGTAATTCATTATACAAGATCTTTATTACCTTAACCGGATGTCTTAGGTGACCCAGCAGGTACTGTAATCAAGTGTAGAAAACATCATTTCTCTTGTATAACACAGCCCAGTGTTGTCAAGTATTATATTATGGTTTAGTACTTCTGCTAAATGATCTAACAACCACATGAATACAAGCAGCGGCTCTCAGAAATATTCTTTATTTTATTAAGGTACAGTACTGTTTCAGCAGCAATTAATTACAGGGGGTTTATTTACTAGAAAATAATTAATTGCACCACTGGGAGCCTCAAGAGTCAAACATGAATCAAAGCAGACTTGATAAGGAGGATGAAAGTCTCACATAATTAAGCAGGGCACTTGAGACCAATTGTTTGGAGAATGATTTTACTGGAGCTAATTGACACTAATTATTTAATCTGATTTTCTTCTTCCCAGTTTCTTACTTTGTGCAGGCACAGCAGACAAAGCTGCCTGGATCTGGGTATTCTGAAGGGCCTCTCCGTGAAAAGTGACCTCTCATTTGTACCCATCCTTTCAGCTTCCAGTTTATGACAGTGACATGTGGTTGGTCTTTTCAGAAATCGTATTCTTTGACAACAACATAGCAGTAAATGATTAGACTAGGAAGCTTTTTGTTATTGTCAGGACACACTGTTTTTGTCCGGACACTACAAACAGTATTATTTTTAATATAATTATTATTCTTCGGTTATAAAGTACAAGCATATCAGCACTTCAACAACATACTGCAAAAGTGATATCACAATAATGAAATACAACAATATGTGCCATCGGCTGTAGTGTAAATTAGGAGTATAATATTTAGAAGTAAACATTAAAAATTTAAAAACTTATTGTATAGCTATACTGTATCAGTTCTCTTTGGCCTGTGTACAGTTTGAGGTCAAACAATTGCTCACCACTTACTCTAACTACAAGTTTTGCTTCTTCATGTAGGATTCTGCTGTAATACAAGGATGCTGTCCGCCATCTTTTTTCCTTCCTTCTTTGGGTGTCATATGGTCACAACTGACTGACCTTCCTACTGATTGAATTCAGAAGAAATGGACATTTGACTTATGAAAATAGTCTGTCCACCACTTTACCTCTGCTCTCTGTATTCTGTTGTCATCTTGATTGGGAATATGTGTTGTACTTAGGGGTTATTTGGGCTTTAAAGGGCCCCTTCTTCCACTCTATTCTCCACTAAAAAAGATTTAGTGGTACAGATCACTAATTACTTTTATAGTGATTCTATAATGGTTCCCAAACTATGTCTGTCATTTGCAACCCTTATTTAATTTACAGCGCTGCATAATATGTTGGTGCTAAATAAATCTTGTTTATTATTAATAATAATAAAAAAAATTTTAAAACCTACAGTATTGGTAACACTGGGGAATGCATTTTTTGTTGAGTTATATCTTACACTTCTTTTTTTACTAATTTTTGGGTGGTTAATCCAGAAATGACTCCAGTTTTTTGCTATCACATCCAGTTTTTATGATACAGGGTACCTTCCATTTTTGTCAAAAAACATACACATTTTACATACAATGAAAAAATAACGAAATATTAACTTGAATGTACTGTTTATTTAAGTTTCTTTTGTTCATACAAAGGATTTATTGTTACTCTATGACATTGTTTTACAGTAAAACATTTGAAAATTAATCGGTTAAGCCATTAAGGTAAAAATTTACGCCTATAGCTTTTCCTGGAGTGTTCCGTGTTAGGACAATCCCGACAGATGCTCCATCAATAGTCAGCTATCATATGTACATCCCATCTACCCTGATATCGTCCTTCCATGACCTTTAAATCCTGGTGGAATTGTTCACCTTGCTCATCACTGACTGCACCAAGGTTTTCTGGGAAGTTAGAAAGATGGCTATGCAGAAAATGCACCTTGATGCTCATATTGCAACCAAGCATTTTGTAGCTCTCCAAGAGTTTCTGGACAATTTCTGTGTAATTATTTGCTTGTGTGTTTACAAGAAAGTCCCGAACTGCTTCATGTGACCCAGTTTCATGTGCAGAGGCGGGAATATAATATTCTTTCTAACAAGTGGCTCATGTAGAATGTTTGGATCACCTGGTTTTAGGGCAGATCTTGGAGGTCAATTCCTTTCCACCCAATGCCTCTCACCAGCTCTGCTGTCCCACATGCACAGATAACAGGGATACGTGGTGTATCCGCGTTGCTGACCAAGAAGGAAGCATACCATTTTAGGGTGAACACAGATAACCCAATTGTGTTGGTGATATTGCAACAACTCACTGACTTTCTTTATGACTGCATATTCCTCACAAAGAGAAACTGAATGGCCAATTGGGTCTGACCCAATTATATTTCCATTTTGAAGGAGGACACACTTCAAGCTCCGCTTTGAGCTTGATGAATAGTCGCCATTCAGTTAAGTTAAAGATCTGAATTCCCAATACCTCCAATAAATCAGGTATGTTATGGCAATACACAAAGCCACTGTCAGTTTTAAAGTACTGCAGAAATGCAATTTCTCTGGTTCGAAAGTACGATACCTTTGTTCCTTTTTTCAGGTAGGTTTTTCTTACACAGTCTTGATGCTAGGAGTTCTGAAGCCTTCCTTAATAGTCCCAAATTATGTGCTAAATCACTCAAATCACTCAACAACTCATGCTTATCAAATCCCTTCAATTTCAAATTCTTCATCATTGTTGTCGCCTAGTTCATCACCATAATCATGTTCTCCAAGAGAGGGTAGTGTAACGAAAACCGGCACTGTGATTTCATCTTAATGAGCCACTGGACATATAGCCGATGGTAGACTGGGATACATTTATTGTTACATTTTTTTTTTTCTTGTTATATCCTGAAGTTTTCACTATACAAAAGTAACAGTCACTTTGTTGAAATGTTCCCCTGGCTCTTGCCAAACCATAGGTATTACCAAATGGCATGTTATCACGTGTTCCCTTTGTCAAAATCCGTAAACCCTCGACATACTGTTTGCACACCTTATGAGGGGCCCAAGACTTATCTTGATCACTAAGTTTAACTTTGAAAGATGCCAAATAGGCTTGCTCTAATAATGTGCTAATGTTGGCCCTTTGACTGGGAATGGTGAAAATGCCACTGATATAACAAAATGAATCAGGGTTGTTACACTTGAAACGATGAAACAGCAAAGCCAGACATGATCGGAAAGAAAGGAAATACGTGTGTAAGTAGAGCAGCGCACAACTTCTGACCACACTGTCTTGCGTATAAATGAATAGCCCATACAAATCCACCCTACAGTATTCGCATTAATAAAAGTGGTAGGGCAAAAAAATTGACGTGATAGAAGAAAACTAACTGCACTTTCAGAATCATCCCTATTTTAGTGTAAATAAGCTTAAAAATTGAAGTCAACAAAAAATGTGTTCAAAATTGTTCCCCTGTGTAATATAATACCTGAGTAGGCTTACCTATGGCATTAAAGCAGACCAAAAGTCACAGAGGACTTGGTCTTTCACAATTTCTCTGCTGTATTAAATACGGGGCTAGGAAAAAAAACCTTGAATATTCATCTAACATGTAACACATTACAATATGTTTTTACAGTTGTCAATTACCAATTGAACAAACGTGTAGATTATCTATCTAGGGGCAGAATTGTATAAACATTTGTGCTATCACTTGGCACATTGAATGGAGGTTTATTATAAAGGGCAGATCTAACTGCATAAGTTTTCTAGATCGTGGCTGTGGATGTAATGATCTAATCATACAAATACAGACAACATTGGAACAAGTTGTACAGGAATTATATATACTTTCACAATGTCACCTACTTTCTAAATCCATCGATTTTAATGTAAATGTCTCAGAAAGCCCAAACACAATGTATTTTGACACCTTTAGAACTATTTTTAATTAAAATGCTGAATTGGCAAAAAAACCAAAGGATTGTTTAGTTATTTGGTTCCTGCAAATAAAGATCTAAAAATAATGTAAGAAAATAAAAGAAGTCCCACCCCATAGAAAATAACAAAGGTTTGCTCAAATACATCAAGCCCAAGATTCATCTTGGCACCATAAAGGGCTTTACTTAGGTCTCTTGTTGACTCGATCAATGAGATCATTCTTTTCCTATGCATCCAATTATCAGTTTACAGTAGTGGGATTTCTAGTAATAAATCAACATACATTACTTTGAATTTCACAATACACAAATGACAGCATATAGGCACCATTGTGTTATTACATTTACAATTTTGCATATGTATTAGGTTTCTTACTGATAAATAGACTGTATCCATTAGAGGAATCATATATTAAACATATGTACACATATATGAAATTAGTATTCCAATTTAACCTGTTGTCTAGAAGTAATTTATCTTGAAGTCAGCACAAAATCTGCCAAGAAACATAATTGTATATCTACTTTCTCCCCTGCATCCTCTAGTTGGCTTTACACATAAGGATCCAGAAATGCAAAAACAACAAAAAAGAAAAAACATTATAGCAATTAAAGTAATTTGATTGGGAGGTGATTTCTAAAAAGAAAAACATATAGTTCCCACTTCTCCTAGCCCTTCACCTACCTTTTTATCTGGTGAGCAAACAATGCAACAACGTTTCAAATAGAACATTTTACAAACAATGTTGCAGAAATGCTGCTTAACTTTACTAAATTACCTTTAAAGTCTATGAATGTGATATTGTCATCAAAAATTGCTACTGGGTTCAGGGAAAGGGGTGGTTGTAGGAACATACCCCAAGTGAGCCTGTTAGTCATGAAAGAGTGTGTTGTCCACATGTTGCCCGCTGACTTTATGAGTTATTTGCAAAATGCCAGAACATAGGATGTCTCTTTATTATAATGTATTGGCAACGTGAATCTAAATGCATTTATTGATGGATATATTATTTTACCTTATTTGGGAATATTTATATGTATTTATAAAGAACACATTCTTATTTGAGCAGTTACATTTTATTTCTAGCTGCAGTACCATGCAGACATGTAATTGGTGTATGAGTACAGCATTGATGGAATAGGAACAGGGATCACAAAGGCCACAAGCCCCTTGCTTCTGATAGGAGTCAAACATTTACACTGGGGCTTATAGATCTGTAGCTACACTGTATAGTTTATATAGACCAGATCTCAAGGTTTTTACCATGAGGGAACCCCTTTCAGGTCTACAGGGAACTCCCATCATAATTACTGAATCCACAGCTCACAGTACATTAGAGTGGCAGCCAGTGGGAAGAATGCCTCTTACTCTTCTGGCCATTGGGAAGGCTTCCACCTTTACAAATAACCAAAAAAGATCATTGGTATCTGTTAAACAGACTTGTGAGTCACAAACTGCTCATTGCTCAAGGAACCCCAGCAGCCGCTGGATGAACCCTGGTTGAAAAATACTGATAGAGACTATAAAGTAGCTACCCTATAGTCCAAAGACATGATAAATGTTTTACACCCAAACGTGTAAGTTTTTATTGTTGTATGTCTGTGGTGGGCATTATATTGTAAATTCAGACAACAAATACAAATGAATTATGTAAAAAATGAATTAACTCACCTTCCATATAAAGGTAACATTTGCAGTAATTTCTCATTACATTATTTTTTTACCTATCAAAGGGCAAGTGAAAGTTACAGAGAAAAAGACATTTGCTATCTTTGCTTACTTCTAAAGAGACGTTAATGAAAAGTTCTTGTGACTGCTCCGCCGGGGGTTAACATAAAGCATGTAATGAAAACAAGAACATGCTGTCTTTCATGGGATGTAGATTGTTTAGCAGATTTGATAGTGGAGGAGTTGATTTCCCAGGTGGCCATACAAGATACTGTAGTTTTTATATTCTCCGGAAAATTAGGAGCAAATTGTCTGGTTCAATACACTCTACTCCCTCTACCTAGATAAACCTTCTGTCTGTTTATTAAGCTGTTGATTTTCTAAATAGTGCCAGAGGTAGATAAGAAGCTACTAATGAAAAACTATGCCGACCGCTCATGCAGACAAGAATCATTTAAAAGAGATAGCTCCTTGTTACTGGAAGAAAAATGGTTCGCGTTCTCTGTAGTGCTTGTAAGAGGAACGCTGGAATATGATGATGGTGCTATAGTCTGCCTCTGTGTACATGGCCACCAAGTCCATAATTATTATTATTATTGCACAGTATTTATATAGCGCCATCATATTACGCAGCACTGTACAAAGTCCATAGTCGTGTCATAATATAATGTAAAGCTTATTTATGGCAACCAAAAGCAAAGGTGGGTCAGGCACCTCAGGCAATGATACAATTAGTGTACCCACTATTATAAATCCAACATGTTTGATGTAGTAATGCAAAATAGCTATTTAAATTGGTTCAGATAGGTTGTGTTATTTAAACATTTGGATACATAGGGTCATTGTTCAGAAAGTTTTTACTTGAAGATAAACCCAGAAGAAGAAAGGATTTTTCCTCTCCTAATGATAGTGTAAGCAATTTTCCCAAATTTTTCCTCATTAAAAAAACTTTTCCCAGATCTATCTCTAATTCTTATAGAAATTAAAAACATTTGGCTACAATTAGATTTTGAATTACATGTACCCAGTACCCAAAAATGTAAATCTTATATTTATATATGTTAATGTAATCTTAAAGCGGAACTTGTTTAAATGAAAGAATTACAAGCAAGCAAGTTTTTGTTTGCAGAAGGCAATGTTTCTTCTGCACTAAAATAAACTTACCTACCTGATGGCATTTTTAAAAATAATCTCACCTGTCGATGAAAGCGACACCATCTTTACCCAATCGTCTTCTGGGTTCCAGATCTTTGGCCAACTGATTGGCAAGGCTATTATGACGTAATGCGCATGTACACAGGATTTCATTCATTTCAGGGGGATGCTGAGATACCTGGCATATCCCGGCATATTAAAACTAGCTGCACTTGCTTAGCAAAGAAGATTGTGAATAGAAGTCATTACAAAATAAGATTGAGAATAGGAAAGTAAGTTTGTTTTATTGCAGAGTGGACATTGCCTTTACCTTGTGTGATGAAAAAACCTTTCCTCTAATATTTTTCATGTGTTTAGTTCCAAAGACCGTTGCCTAGCACAACCTCCTACCTCTTTGTACTTCATTACCTACACCTCCCCTGGCAGTGTCTAACTACTGTCTATGCTGCTCCAGCTCCTTCTCCCACCCCTACATTATGGAGCTGCCAGGAGAGGAGTGAAGGAAGATATTGGGGCATGTCACTGGAATTACAGGTCCAAGTCTTCTAGGGCTACTGATATCACATCTAGGACGGCAGCATTCTACAGCAGTTTTTTATTGTCTATACAAAGAAGGCTTATATATATATATATCATACAAACAATATGTATGTACATTTGTATTAAATGCACATATAGTCTTATGCACAACTTGTTGTAGAAATGAATGGTCAGGTAACAGGGTCTCTTTAAACCGCATCATCATTCATGCATTGTATAGGCAGATATACTGAAGCCTGGTCCACAGTATTCTGGGGATTAAAAATCTTATTTTAATGTATTTAGCATTTCATAATTATGGGTTTAGGTTAAAATGTAATAAATTCCATGAATGGCCAGTTACTTAAGTCGCACACGCTTACATTGCCTGGACTGACTTGGAACATTGTATTCTTGCAGGCCATTGAATTTCACATTCCACCTCCATTATATGCTGGTCTGTAAACTGCCAGTAAATAAATAACCCTATAAATTCCCATTTCTATTTTGACCAGTCTTTCTTCTCCAGCAGTAGTAAGTTGAGTTTATTGTAGCCCTGTTTTCCTGTGTGAACTGTCTAGTCTACAATGCAGCCAGCGGGACTCTCCTCCTCCTCCTCGCTGCTTCAGCCACCACTGCTGCAATTTCAGCACTATATGTTAAAACACTTTCCTCTGCGGGTGTTTTTAGGCAGACATAAAGAAATTAATTGCAGGTATTATTGTCTTTTTATACATGCATTTACTATTAAAATCTATGTCAATCCCACTTTTAATGCTTTCAGCACTGAGCTGTATAGAAACCAATAGTGGTTCCCTTTCAACCGTTAACTATATATAAAGCTTTTATATATCAGCCAATCCTATACGTCTCTCAGGGGTATTCTGGTTCTCTACTCATTCATGTAATAAACAATGGATTTCTTTTAGCTTTTTACCAATGTATTTCTTTAATAGAAATTATTAAAAATAATAGTGTGCCCTCTGGTTGGTAGAAGGTAATGTCAATCACGTGGTTATTATATGCTGGAGGCAAAGTTGCTTCCTTTACTATAGTACATTTCTCTTACAGGGAGAGAATGGGACTACCAAGGTCAAGTGGGATATATCTTTCCTTGTGCGGATAAGTGGATAGCAGCACTAATGAACGGAATAATTTTCTAGGGTCAATCTGGTTCCCAAATTGTTACCACCAATACACCTTTAAACAGGTCTCACCAAATTTTTATTGTTGGTTATAGCTGTGAGAAAGTCAGAAGAAACTACGTTTCACATAGACATTTGATTTTGAATATGAATACATTTTGATTGGTCTGTCCCTTTCTGCAATATTGAGCATTTGTAAAAGTAGAGTTACAGCCATTCCTTAAAAAAATCAACTTAATTCTTCATGGTCTAAGATGGCTCTAGGGGTATCTGTAGGGTGTGTACCAAGCTCTGCTCTATAGACCTAAAAATAAATGGACCATGTGCAGTCTCACGTCTATGGTTGTCCCTCAGACCACCAGCTGTGGGGTAAAACCGTCAGAAGATGTATGCCAATGGCTTCTGCTTTTGGGTATCTTCAGACTAGTGGTATTTGCAAGGGGTTTTAAACCTGAAGAAGCCCTGCAGTTAATGTTCCTGATTTATTAAAGCTCTCCAAGGCTGAAGAGAATACATTTTCATCAGTGAAGCTGGGTGATCCAGCAAACCTGGAATGGATCCGGTCCAGGATTTAAAACATTTGCTAGAAAATAGCCAATGACTTTAAATGAATCCATTCCACATTTACTGGATCACCCAGCTTCACTGATGAAAGTGTATTCTCTCTAGCCTTGGAGAGCTTTAATAAATCAGGCCCATTGCCTGCAGTTCCCTCTGGAACCTAGCATTTACCAGTAGGCATTTGAGGTGATTGGGTACAATACTACTAGTCTGAATATGTCCTCTAGCCAACACTAGCTCCCTGCTCTTCCTTCTTTGCTCTCAACAGTTTCCTGCAGCTGTAACAAGTCAAACTTTGTAACTGGTTCTGCACACCCAAGTTTCAGCATGCCTTTCCAGCTGATGAAAGGGTTCAATGGAAATTGACTTTTTATGGCCTTTAAGAAACTACAAAGAGTGTTTTTAAATGAAATAAATGTTTCAAAGGGTGTGCTCATTGTTAGTAGAAAGAGAAGGGGGGTGGCAAAGCTGCTACCTTACCTATAGCCCCACTTGGTCTTATAAGAGCTTTGTTTGTCAATAAAAAGATGTATGACATTAGATGATTTTCATTCTACATCTGCATTTGTTTTCTAATGGTTGTGTGTATGTTATCTAGCCCAACACTTGCACAGTTATATAAATTTTGTAAATGTTTACTCTAATTTCACTGCACAGAGTGTATTGGAAGCTGCACCAAGTTAGATAGAGCCCACTAACCTACTCACCTTATTTATCAAGCTTATTGGTGAATAAACCCCAGCATAATGTTGATGGTATTTTTTATACATTTTAGGGGTTTAGTTAGTTTATACTTATGTTGTTAGGCCATTCACATTGGTTCTTAAAATAGGTGCATACTATAAACATATAAAGATTGTGGGTATTTTGGCTGTAGATTCACATTTTTGCTGTTCTGTAAATGACTTTAATAGTTTTGACAGGTTATTTTTATATCAGTGAAATGACAGCAGATATTACATTTTGTCTTGTTTTGGCTTTTGTTACAGCCAATACAATTTCCACAGAGAGGTGAATGATCACTTGGACTTTTTCTCTATCTTTTCCTTCTCTTTTTTTATGCATGTTTAATCTTCAGCACCTTGCAGATTTGCTGACCTTGGAGTGCGCGGTCTGTTTTGATTGATGAGTATTGTAAGAGGTGGACTTTTATAAAGAGCACAGCTATCAGACGGGTCTTACCCAGTACAACAGCAAGAGGTTATGGCAGGGCTGTGCATTGTAGTAAATACTGTCTGTGTTAATTTGGAGTTAAAGATATTCTCTTATTTTGTCGAAAATGAACTCTTGTGTCTGGCTTTTTTTTGCAGTAGAGCGGAGTAGTCTCTTTCTCAATATTTCCCATATATTCCTATATTCTTTTATTATTATTTACTATTTATAGGCAAGAACAAGCTGTAGTTCAAATTTACTGCTGAGGAATTCAGGTAAAATGAGTTTTATAACATGGTACAAAATAGCAACCATATTTGCTTGTTACATAAACAGGTTCTTCTTCTTTTTGTTTGCATGGCTGATATCTGTTGAATATATTATTGGAAATGTTTTTCTATCTGCCCTGTGCCTTGTGTACATTTCCTGTCCTATACCAAGGAGACTTACCAATTCTTGTCTTGAGCTTTGTACAGACGTCCCATGGACATCGAATGATTGTCACTGGAAACAATCTTTTGTTTCCAGTGACACCATCTCTTTGGTGCGCCATGATGGCTCAGAGGTTAGCACTCTCTGGCCTTTGCAGGACTAGGTCACATGTTCAAATCTCACCCAGGGTACTATCTGCATGGAGTTTGCAGGTTTTCCTTGTATTTGTGTGGGTTTACCTCCGGGCACTCCATGTTCCTCCCACATTCAAAAAAAATGCAGTTATGCTAATAGGCTTCCCCCAAAATTGACCTTAGACTGTATTAAGGACATATGACTAAGAAAGGGGCATTAGATTGTGAGCCCCTTTGAGTGACATGTCTATGGATTTGTAAAGTGATGTTTATTATGTCGGCACTTTATAAATACTAGTAACTAATAATAATATTAACAATAATTTTAATGATCATATGAGTGCTGTACACACAGTGAGGGTCCACTCTCAATGGAGAGTGGAAAGGGGGAGCAATGATTGTTCCTGATCAGGAATTCATCAATAATATCAAGAACCACTGCACACATGTGAACATTTTTGTCCAAGATGAGCATGACCGTCCATCTCAGGTGACTATTATCCGGGGTATGTATGTAGGTTCAGACTACAAAATGATTGATGACTATGTTGAAGCAATAAAGTGAGTGGGAGGGATTGAGTAGTTGGACAAAAGACGACTAAGAAAGGCTGGGACCACTCAGTCTACATAAAATGTTGAATGTTGTCAGCCCACAAATAATAAAAATATGGATGAACAAGCATGTAAAATATTGATTTGACCCTGTCTCTACAGTTCAAACTTCACCATACCTATAAAAGTAACTAGTAATGACTTACCTTTCCTGCAAGTAATGCTGCTCCCTTACGCTCAAGAATCTTCCAGAAGCATCAATCTTCAAGGTCTCCAGGTCTCCAAACTTCAGGGTTCCCCCTGCTGACCTTCACATGATGTGACGTCACATTACTACTGTTTCCTGTAATTGTTGGAGGTCAGAGGGAGAAACCCAAGAGAACTCCGGGGAAACCGGGGTATGTTCATTTTAGCAAACATTTCAGTAGAGGGTTTCTGAACACCAGAAAGAATTTTGGGGAGACATCCAGCAGAAAAGTTGGGTATTTACTGATTTCACATCAAGGGATTCCTTCATTTGAAATATGTACTATAGTCACAGTACAGTGTATAATGCAGTGATAATTCTACATATTCGCTTACAATATTTTTCCCTTTATTTCAGTAATATTGCACCATGTGATGCTCTTTGTACCTCCTCACCTTGCCATGATCTCATATTTACTAGTAACTAATTGATATACTGCAGTATTTATAAGACCGCGTATTCCTATGTGCAATATTTCAGCTGTATGGCTTTGATATAGCGCCTGGTAATTGTATAAAATCAATCCTGGGAACCACTAAACTTCATGTGAACAATTTAACTATAAATCACATGGTCTGGTGCCTCCAGACAAATGTATTCCTCTTTCTAGTATTACACAAAAGGTAATCCTTTGACATACTTTGCCATGGTTATATTCATGTTTAAGATGTGAGAATTATTGATAATTTAGCACGTTGATGCTGAAGGCATGAATCAGTGTAGAGTTTCCAAGAAGAGGAATGACGAGAACAAGGTATGCAATGGAAAATGCCAGTGGTCTATGAAATCATAGTAAAAGGAATTCAAGTGAACATTTCCAAAAAGAGCTTAGTGCAACCAGAATCCACTCTAGTTGGGTTCTCAAAACTCAACTCCACAAGGATGATACAGTAAAGGCCAAGAGAAATAAATAATGCTTCTACAATATGATAATATGACTGTTTTACATGATTGGGAAAATGTTCTAAAATAAAATCCAAGCTCTAGGTACATACTGTATAAAATGCAAAATAAACCAGTTAAAATTGAAAAAAATATTTATCATAGTAAATATACCTAATAAAAGTATTCTAAGTCTATATAATATGTATTTTCACAATCGTTAGTGTATTGGGACTGGGAGAGGTAGGAGTAACACTTTAGGTCTATAGGCATTATACTAATTTGAACATTTTTGTCCCTGTGCAGATGCCTAGAGCAGGGAATAGCACAGAAACCATCCTTGTGATGCTCTCTTGCCCCAGTTAGTAGGTGGATGTTGGTCCTTCAAGTTCGAGATTTTGAACATGGCTGAACATGTCTGGTTGCTCTTGGTTAAAAAAAAAACAGCTGAAAAAACACACACTCACTATAGTGTAGTAAAAAACTGCGCCATTTCTACTGGAGCATCACCATGATATTCTGCCCAATGTCACAGAAAGTGCTGACGCTGTCTAATATTAAACCTTTAAAAATAAAATAGCCTGCTGTGGGTATGTGTAGCCACCTGCATGTTAAACCTACAATAATGTTTTTTTTATAATATATTCTTTTTCATTTTTAACAAAGTGACCTAAAATTATAAAGTATGTAGGTACCGATGCACTGCCAGTCCCTCCTGTTTTGGGTCCTGTGTGGAAACCACAAACCCCGAGAGGGACAATGAAGTCGATATACTGAACTATCATCAGCCAGCAGTAGCAACATCATCTTTTGAAGAAGATGAGGTTTGGCCTTGCCACTAGGCAGAAAGTACGGTAAGTTGTCTATGTCTTCTTCACAGGTTTCTCCACAATCTGAATTTTTTCACAACAAAAGAGTCACTTTATTGTTAATGGGTCAGCATAATAAAACAGAACATAAACATAAACTTAACATAAAATTAAACTACTTCTTCTAGTTAAGTGTCCGTAATATCACAGGCCATGCTCTTACATTCAAATATATGCAAATGGTCAAATGCCTTTAGAATTCATGGCAACCTGCGATGACCTCTAATAAATCCATCATTATACAGTTGGGGTGATTTTCTCTTTTAGGTTAGATCACAGTTCCCAATTTTGTAAAATAATATTCAGGGGCCATTTGCTGCTAGGTTGGTGTAACTAAACCAATTGTCGCCAAAACTCGTTTAAATATTCAAAAAGAGCAGTATCATTTATCATATGGACTGGGTTTACAAATAGAGAAAAAGCTCACTAATATTGGGATAAGACAAACTGCTGATTCCTGTGAGGTGGAGGAATTGCATTGCTACAAATGTTATATGGCTATAGATGTTAATGGGGATGGGCCTAAAAACTAAAAAAAAGGGTAAGTTCTCCCAAAAGATATATGTTAGGTATAGGTTTAGCTTTATGGGTTTAGTCACTTACTGGCTTCCAATATAGTTTGAATACTAATATATGTCCCAAATATCCTTTGATTCTTTTACATTTCATCTGGGAATGTTTAATGTTTTCTCCCTCGTTTGTGAGCCACTTTCACTGTTCAACTGTTACATTCTTTTTAATATAACAGAAAATCCGGGCTGGTGTTAAGGAACTCTTTATATTGTTTATCTCAGGTAAGCAAACCCAGGATTTCATGAACACAGACTTTCTCAAGAGATATAGGAAACTTTTTAGTGGTACCACCCCAATGTGCAAAAATTGAAATATTGGTTATAGCTGGACTGGCTCATCATTTTTCTTTTCTTGTGAAATTTAAAACCAACAATATTATTTCATTTTAAACTGTTATAAAGCATATGACGCCAATCGTTACCCTTTGTAATACCTGTCCTTTAAAATGCAGGCATTCTGCGACTTACACATTTCCTGAAAACAAAATCACATTAGGATTTCTTGCTTGATTAGCACATTGATTCTTAGTGATGAAAGACACCAATTATTGTTGCTTCGTGTACATAAAAAGGAAATTATTATTTTGCATTGTAATGAAGATAATTTGTACTTCATTCAACATTTACTAAAATATGCTAATCACTGTCAACAAGGCAAGGCATTTCCCTAAAATAAAACACTTTGTAGAAGTACAGTGGAAAAAATGATTTTGAAGCGTAACTCCAGGTAAACTATCAAAGATCAGTTATACATCTACTGATTTATTTCTTTCAAAATCCTCATTGGAGGTTTAGACCACAATATCAAAAGGCTATAATGAACAAATAATGTAAAAAAATGCTTAGTTTATGATAATAATACATTAATAAAAAATTATAAAAATATGAAATTATTCTCCATAGGGGTAGGGTGACCTGGTTTCGGATTTTGTGCAACCGAGACCTAACCCTATGTTTCCCTGGACCTTCTTTTAACATTACAATGCAGAGTACATTTAGGTTACAGTGAACATAAGTTATAATAATGCACATTCCTTTTTTTATTAAGTCCTAAAGTGTATAAAAAGCCAAAACATTTTTTTTTAAATAAGAGAGTTATACCTAACTATCGCATTATTTTTGCTGTCTGTGTCCTGCTATAAAATATTCTATTCACATCCTGTTTAGGTGAGACAACAGCAAATGAAAAGAAAGCCCTTAAAGCAGAGCTTAAGCAAAAATAAAAAAACATACTTACCTTTGATCCCGCAAATCCTTTCAATTAGCCATCAATTAGCGGGATTAAAGGTAAGTGTGATTTTTTTATTTTCTTTCTTCTTTCGGTCTTCTTGTTATGTCACCTGATCTTGCACTGCGCAAGTGCAAGATCGGGTGACGTAGCCGCTGTAAAGGGGAAAAAAAGAGAGCTGATCTTACTGCGCATGTGTGGGATCAGCATATCTTTCCCCTTAGTAAAGGACAATACCCCTTTTGCGCATGCCCAAAATTGGTCATGAGCAGAAGGAGCAGCCAAGAGCCTCTCGGGATGCATGACGTAGGTATTCCAGGATTGCACTTAAAAAAGATCTTTTGCTATCTTAACTGGCCAGGCCAGAATGATGTTCATTCATTTATGGCATGTGCAGCTCAACTCGGTGTATATTCTAGAGGGAATTAGTCATTGGCAGGTAAGTTTGTTTTGTTGCACAATAGACAGCCAGTTTTAAAGGTCATTTCAGAAGTATAATTCTACAGCTCTTTTAATAAAAAATATCTAGAGATCCTACCATGCTCTGATGCTTCCTTATATAGGGTTACAATACCTTTTTCCCATTTCCATATTGCATCCTAGCATTGCCACCCTGTCATATGGGCATCTGATGGAGACAAGTGGCCATTTCAACACATATTATGCAGGTATTGTGAAGTGTTCCCCCCATAAAAAAACAGCCCTAAAAATTCCATGCAGCCATAGGTGGGGTGCATGCAAATAGACAAAAAGTTGCTGCAAAGAGCAGCACAGAGATACAAAAATTGTTAAAAAAATTAACAGTTATTCAGTTAGAATTACATCCTTTTTATGGAAGCGCTTTATTAAAGCATTCTTCCTGCTTTTGTAAAAACACCAAGCTCACTAAACACTGGTATAAAAACCTGTTAAAAATAGCTATGTGAATAAAATAAAAAGCAACAAATCCAAATAAACCGCCATGAATAAACAATGCCGGGCACAACTGTATATCATTACCCCAAACACAAGAATTCTTTGTCCTCTGTCTTTTTTCTACCTTGACACTTTGCACAATATGCTGTGCGGTTTTGAGAAAACATTATTTCATGTTCTTAGCCTAATCAGCCTTGTCTGCCATTGGAAAGAACAGGGAGGTCCATTGTTATATGCAGCTGTCATTTGTTCCTTCTCCCTGCTCTCTGCCTTCAATATCTTGCTGGTATTTAGTGAAAGTAATTTTCAGTTAGAAATCTTGTGCCCTTTTCAGTAAGTGCAAGTTTTAGCACTTCATCAATGGGTAAAGGATTCCAAGCTATCTGGGATGTATCAGGACAGTTGATAAAACCTCAGAGAGCAACCTATGATAGTACATCTCATCATAAAAAAAAAAAAAAAAAAAAAAGCAGAAGGGCCTTTGTCAGTGTTTATCTGTAACGCTTTTATTCTCTGCCCTTGATTTCCTCTTCAGAAAATTGATGCACCCTTAAATTGAAGCAGGAGGCTTGACAGGTGATGGTTAGTGTGATAACTGCTCAGATTTCATCAGGCACTGTTTTTCTTGCGGTGCAATTGTAGGAACTTTCAGCTAGATTACCTGTCATCCACTACATCAGATAAAAGGGGGAGAGTTGAAAGATGCAGTTTTGCCACTGCATGCCTGGAAGGAAATAAAAGGCGCAGGTGAGGTAACAACGCCAGTACCTGCACCACAATTATATTTTAATCAGAGCCTTCTGCAGGGAATGTCACTGGAAGTGGAGGCAATTGATGATGAAAAAAACATTGTTGAATTTGCATGTTTTAAATGTATAGACAGTTAGGTGAAACAGATTTGTGTTGTTGCGGGATAGCAAGATGCTGTTTAACAGCAGCAGTTTATGAATAGGCTTGAAAAGCCATTCTGCACTGAATATAAATAGATGTGGAGAACACTATATTGTGATGCTGCAATGTAGTGTAGTGTGGTGGGTTTTATCATGGATTTGCTGCAATAAGAGTAAAATCAGGACCCAAAGTGGCCAACACCAATTGACAACACTCCTGCCCTATGGTATTGCTGGGACAGGTTACTGCAAGATGATGCCAAATGCAGATAGTTTGAATACTGACTTCAAATCCATAGCTATATAAAATCCAAAAGAGCCACATGAACCGTAAAGATATGTGGCCAAGTTTTTCCAGCTTCTGTTATTGGTGAGAGGCAGTGAGGAGCTAATAGGTTCTGGAGGATTGTCACCCTCGGGAATTCAATCTAAATGTTCTCCAGATTTCAGAATGTTGTGGTGGTCTGGATAAATCTAGATATTCAGGCACATGGATAACATCTTTAGTATTTAACTAGTAGGTTACATTAGGGTTTACTATACTTAGGCTTTTGAGATGGATAAGGTCAATTTGTCACTTTTATTCTTCATTATAGGTCAAAATAAACACACAAGAAACACATGATTAGTGCATGATAAGTTTCAATCTCAAACATAATATATTCTCTACTACATAGAACCTAAAAAGGTTGATTTAGAAAGCAGTGGATCTTACATTCACTGAAACATTCTATGGTGGAATTTCAATTATTGCCACTGAAAACACATGGACCTGGAAGATTCTTAACCAGGCAATTTTTCAGTAAATGCCAGATTTACTGGTTTATAAAGTCCCCAAAAAGTATCTAAAACCAAATCATTTTTGGATGGAGTGCAGGATTTGGTTAGACCTCTGGCTAAGACCACATCTTCCAAAAGAAGTTAACAATGGACGCGCCCATATTTCTATCTTCACATGTTCCCTTTAGGTCACAATGTATAGTTTTAGGTTTGAACCGTTTGTAGAATTGACAGTTAGAATTCAATCATAAATTGCTAGAGAAGGAAAAGTGAGATTAATGGTAGCAAATCAGAACGCTGAAATAAAAAAAAAACATATATGGTAAAATAAGAGAGGAAAGGAACAACCCTGACTGATATGGATATATTCCTCATAAAGTGTATGAGATATTATTAGGAAGTAAAAAGGAGTAAAACCTAAAAAATAAAAATGTATTTTCTTTCGGTGTAAAGATCAAGGTGAATGGAATCAGTCAGGAACTAAATGGAGTATTTTTTCTGGATTTCCAAAACATAGGTGACTAAAACAACCCAATTCCATTTATAACCGCAGTACTTTTTTTGGGTTGTCTGAACAATAAATGGGGGGAGAGGGGAGGGGAACAGAATCATTCATGCATCATTCTTGAAAATGTCGGCCTATTTCTTATTTCCTATTTCCTATCAACTTTCAAAAGTTGTTTGAAAGAAAATTAAATTTGCTTTCTAAGGAAGCAAGTTAAAGTCTTTATGATAGTTTCCATTAATGATTCTTAACCTCATACCATATGAACTTAATAGCTTTCACCATAACCATTCCCCCCCAGGTAATCATGTACACTGAGAACAAAAAAAACACAGATAATTACCAAAGCAATATATCAGATATGTAAATGTCAGTTTATAGATATGGCATTGATGATCCAGAGGCACCAATCTCCTCTGTAATCGTATGAAACTGTTGCCATTTTTCTCCAGGTTATTGTGATTCCTTGCGGTCAAAAAATAAAAACCTTAAAATGAAATAAAACATTATGCAATTGTTAATTCAGAATGAGGTCTAAAGTTTTACAATGTTAGACAACAAAAACAGTACATATGCACCTGGTTAATGGTAATAATAGGCAAATGTGATCATAGACTGGTCTCTTGCATAAATTATGGGGGTACCTAAAGGTACCTTCAGCAACCAGTGTAACCCCAACATTAAGCTGGGACATTCTAATCTGCAAATTATTTCCAAAATTGTGTTCATCAACTCAGCAGACAGGTCATAGTGGTACAGATGTGTTACTGATGTTGGCAAAGCAACTTAGTTAGTTGGTCTACATGATGATTTCACCTTTCCCAATAAAAGTGAAGTACGTATTTACAATAAGCAGAAAAAAAATCAAAACAAAAATCACCTTAGCAATATTAGCATGACAAAGGTTTAACCTTCCCTACACTATAGACAACTTAAAAAAATATTTGGGGCTTCAGATAAACTTCAAATATACGGTATAACAAATATTTGATACAGCATCACAGGCATATACCTTCTACTTACTGTTTGAAAGCTGTTGGATAAGATATGTGTAAGTCATCCCCTTGTGTGTGTAAATTTCAGCTTAAGCTACTGAGGCTGTAAAGAAGAATAAATGGTATGAGGAAACCTGTAAAAATGTTGGCCTGTTGGTTTTAATGAAGAATACAAAATAATAAAATACATTAGCTGATCTACTAAAACTGTAACATTTTTATTTTTTCTTAAACACATTGGGGTGGAAACATACAATGTTTACTTAGCAACATGAATTATTTCTTTTCAAGGTAAATTTGACTTAGCTTAGTAAATGAGGGGCCAATTCACTTTTCAAAGAACACCCAATCATGCATAGTTGGTGGAGCTTCACTTTATTTATTAGGCTAAGTGAAATGTCCTATTGCAAGGGGTTAATTCACTTTGCAAAATGAAGAATCTTTTTTCCTTCAGTAATTTAACATCATTATTTCATTGCAAGGTATTTAATACATATTAAAACTCCTTAAACTATTACTAGCTTCAGCCTGAAGGTAATGTGTCTTCTCAGGAGGATGCTATTAGGTTGAAACACAATGAAGGACAAGTGATGGAATGTTGTAGTGCAGGATTTACTAAACACTTGTGGACATATATGTAATAAACTTAACAAATGCACATAATGAAGAAGCATTAAACAGGCACAGACATTTAAATTCTACAATATAAGAGATGAATGTAATTTGTTTTGTTGTTTACGGTATTGCTTTCCATTGATCTTTTTTGAAGGACACTCCAATTGTACTGGACTCTCTCCATTCCTAAAAGATTAAACTGCATAGTGTGCAGACAAATCAGAGTAAGCAATGTCAGTCTTGTTGAAGAGCCTGTACAACTGTGCAAGACTGAAGGTAAGGCTGGAGTTCAGCTTTAAGCCACAGATAATAAGGGATGGTCAAAGCTATGGTGAATTGAGAGAGGCAAGTTGATGGATCCACTTGCAGTTAATCAACCGACAAGAAGAATAGGTACAAGGCACTGTCTGATATTCAGTTAGGAAATAATTTACAAGGAGCTATTGTAGTGTTACCAAAATAAAATTGATGTCTCCCAACTGCTGACCTGACGAATGAAAGAGGACTCAATGACAGAGCAGTATTGTTATGCTGTATTAAAAAAGTACCCCAGATGAATCTTTTCTACCTTACAGTGCAAAATATGGATCATCTGATGGTTCTGTAGAGTTGTTCTGTTCTCATAAACAACATTTCCAGTAATAGGGGAAGCACTGCATACCCCCATAATCCTCTATACTGTTTTAAAGAATTTAGACCCAAATTAGTTGAGCTCTGTAATCAATAATACACCTATATATATATATTTAATTTCAAGCATTTTAAGTAGCTACATTTTACCTGCTATCCACATGCAGGCTATGTACAAGACTAGAGTTTTAGAGGAAATCAGACAAATCAAAGATTCATTAAGTTTCTGTGCTAACAAAAGCAGGCTGATAGGAAGTAAATGTAAAAAAAGGAGTGTTAGTAAAATAGTTCATAGAGGTTGCTGTGTGTTTGACGGTATTTGCATCTGATCCCTGCACTATGTATACTACATACACCTGACCCCTTCAGTCAATACATGAGATACAACTGAACCCTGCATTTGGAAAGTTACATACCCCTGATCTCTGAACTCAATAGTTAACATACAACTGACCCCTTCACGCAATGTATGTTATACAACTGAACCCTGCATTGTAAAAGTTACATACCCCTGAACTCTGCACTCAATACTTAACATACGCCTGACCCCTGCACTAAGTATGTTTCATACACCTATCCCTGCACACTGTACATTATATACAGTACATTTTCTTCCTATACTCTGTGTCACATACTCTTAACCAAGAGCAGAGTAGTCTGAGGTTTTACCTACCCATACCTATTTAAATCATTTGACCATATAGTTTGATGTAGGATGCATTATTACTCAGGATGCCCCAGATCTTTCACAATCTTAGAAATGCACAGGACGGGGGCACTAATTTTGTAATTTTGCCCCTGAGTGTGTAGGAAAGTATGTAGGAAAAATGTGGTAATAGATTCAATTCTGTAACACTTTGTAAGCCTTAGAAGACTATAGAAAGTCATTGCCTGAATGCTACAGACACTACATGGCCACCATGCGGAAGTCCACCTCCCAGCCATATAGTGTAACTGAGCCATTCAGACCATGATGCAATTTAGCAATAAATGAATATCTTCAAAGGGAGAGAAATCCTTGCTGAATCTCAGAGTTAAATCAGCCTTAGTAAATCAGACCCGGTATAAATTTGTGTCCTTGGTAATAAAAATAACTAAATAAAACTTGTAAAATTATCCCTGTGGCTCACACATTGAGAAACATGTCTAGCTCATAACACACTCATCACAAGAGTATTTTAAATATGTAGTTATTTACTGCATCATAGCAAAAAAAAAAAAAAAAAAGCCTTTCTATGTACGTCTGTGTCATCTAAAAGCTTTCTATTGTTTTATATTTCACATTCAAGAATTTATCTTTTGGAAAAAAGGAAAAAAGAAAGAAGCAAGCCTTTTAAATCTTCCATTATGCTGTACAGTTAAATGATCTGAATGGATTTTTTTTTTACTTATCAGAATAGAAATGAGTATGTTTCTTTTAATATACCTTCAGAAATATTTTATTTCTTCCTGGTGACAGCAGCACTGGCTGACAACTATTAATACATTATAAACACCCCATCAGAGTTATATAAAAACATGTCAGTTTTAAAGGGAACATCTTTGACAGCAAATTTTCTGATTGTGAAACAGCTGTGCCTCCAGTACAATGCATTAAGTAGTTTATTCCTTTTAGATAGTTAAATTGTGCATGAAATGTTGCTGGCGCAAGGGCTCCAAATCTGGCCTGATTAGCGAACATCTGTTACATTGGAAAAATTCATGTCTACCCTAATTAGCTGTCAGGCTGATGTACATCAAGCCTTGATGGTGAGGGATCCTGTGCTGTTTAAGTCAAACAGGTTTCTCTCCTATCCCATCACCTGCCTTTAAATCTCTTATTCTTGTGTGTTGCTGTAATTAGAGATTGCTGGAAATACAATAGGGCAAGTTATGGTCAGTTTTTTTGTCCCATCTGTGCAATTTTTTTTATAACCATCAGATGTTGAACAGTGCAAGTAGCAGCTTTGATAACAAATCCGTTTGATAATCCTTTAATCTGGGCTCTCATGTTTATAGACTTCCGTATATTTCTAAACTATCATTTCGGGGTGACTGAAAAGAAATCTGTCTGTGGTTTTTATCTATTGGAAAGAGCGGATCTTTACTAAACCAAACTGCGGCCATGTTTTGACACTATTCTCTGGTGACAGAGATGTCACTATTGATCAGTGGGTTAAATAACTTAATAAACATACCCACAGGGTAGTTAGGTAAACCTCCTGAATGGAATCTTCTAATATCTTGTTTACCGAATGAATTAGTACTAATAAACCAGATTGTATACTTAATGACAACTTAGTATACTATATATAAGCCATAAAAAAATTACCATGGGAAAATGCATGTTTTATACTTAAAAAAGGATAAATGACCAAACACTAAATTGTGTTCTGTTTACCCTTTGTACAAAGGATATCTACTGGGGAGAAACAAGCAAAACTTAAGTAATTAAAGTCATTGGATTTGATTTACTAAAGGTGTAGATCATGTTTTCTGTGCAAAATCATTTTGCAATTAGCTCAGCAAGTGGGGTGAAACTGTGTTTAATATGAATGCCTAATCATGTGCAAAGAAAAAAATTATTGTACATGACTGCATTATTATTGCAAATAAACTTGCAAAGTAAATTCTCTTGCACAAAAACCCCAGTAAGTAATTTGCTCAGCAATTCCTACAGTTGCCACACACATGGGATAAGGTGGAAGGGACTCTTTGGCAAATCAGCATAGGAGATGGGGCTACATATAATGAGGTGGGTTTTATGGCTTGCTTTAAAAAATTGTCCCAGTGTTGGATAGGATAAAAATATTTACAGAGATAAACAGGGTAACACATATAAGGTACTATCCACCATAGTTTAGGCATTCAGCAATATTATGCACAAGTATTTATTACTCAACTTTAAATCAGGGACTTTAGCCATCCAATGGTTGATGCAATACTTTGCTGTGGTCCATATAAAGTCCCTTGGTCCAGTGCATGGACTCCCTTTCCAGTTCTGTGTGGCTTGTGTGTTTCTTCTCCCATACTCATGGCTGTGTCCTCCTGTGTCCCAAATCCTTTAACAGTTAGACCTTCCAGATTATAGCTAAAATGATGTTCACATACCACACACTGGTACCACACATCACAACTCTGGAACATTTACAGGAGTTGGTAACTTTCTAGTGGCCTAGGACAGGGCTGTGGCTTTGAAGTGTCCTACACAGAAGTGAATATACAACAAGAAGGACACACATAAAGGTCTTTAGGGGTAAAGGGAGGGTATCCGTAGGGGATAAATTGGTTTATTAGAGACGGGTAATATGAGGTGGACTCTCTTGTTTCTATTTTTTCCTTTCCAGTGCTACAATCTCAACATTTTATCACTACCCACTTTCTCAGTATTGTTTTACTTTGGCAAATGAGTTCAGCCAGTTCCATAGAACTCCTAATAATAATAATAATAATACCAACGAAAATAACAACACAATAAGATTTCATTTGATGTTTTAGTTTATTAAAGAGTCACATGTGAGACATAATTAAAATGAAAAATGTACTGCTATTCTTGGCTGACAAAGGAGATTCCAGTATGTATGGCAACCCTGGATTGACTTCACCTACCCTGGGACTTTAAACTTTTCTCTGCTTAGAGTTTGAGGCCATGTGTAGGATTTTGCAGTAAAATTCCTTGTTAGAGCCCCTGAACAGAATAACACAAAGTTTAGTAAAAGGGGTACATAACTTAATTTTGATGTTGTGGGGTTCTTTGAATGTAAGCAATGGCAAGCAAGGTTTTTCCCTTTAAAAAGAGAACCTCATAAGGTTATTGTTGAAGCACCTGTTCTGTAAAAGGGTGTTTTTCATTACTGGTTTTACTTTAAATTTGTAAAATTACTTTTACATTTTTCAGTACTCTGAAAATCACAATTAGAAGAAAAAAGAGGTTTTGATACAGGATTCTCTCTTTTACTCAAAGAGTTGGCTTTCTGTGTTACTGTTGCAAATTGCTCCCCATTTTTTTTATGTCTTTTTAAATGATCAGCTTTTCAAGACAGAAATTAAAGAGAAATTTCCCCAGTTGGATCATAGAAAGTAAAAAAACTCAACAATTTTACAAACTTTTTTAGGAGATCCCCTTGACAATCGGTAATCTTTTATCTAAGTGTTTTCATTATTGGATCGGAATATGAAATATAAGCTGTTTTATACTGTACTATACTGTTTTACATTTTTATACTAATTTGCTAAAATTACTATATGCAAGAGCAAATGCAAAGTACAGAAACACAGAGAAGGTAAGTAGAATACTCTTGAGTTAATTAGGCCTTAAAATGTGTTTTCCTGCTATACAGCAGAAGTATTGCAGGATTAAAATATCATAAACTATGCACATTTTTTAATAGTATTTGATAGTATTTTTAATGATCCAATGGTGGAAGATTGATTAGCAAAGGGTCCTTGTTGATCAGCAAAGGCTTCCCACTTCTGATGTCTGTTCTAAGATTTGCCTAAATGGGTTCCCAGCAAATTACCTCCAAGATATTCTTAGAACCTGTAACAAACCAGGTTTGGTCAAGTTCCTCTATCATTAACCACATGTACAAAAGTCATAATTAGTTGTAGATTATGTCAAAAGCAAGAAACAACTTTGAGCAGCTCTATCCCTGAAGCAGCATCGCTCCTGTATCAGTACATAAGAGATGTCAGACTTTCAGATTTATGGACAGTAGTTAACTATATAAACACCTCATATGATACTGCAGCACATTGCTGTCACTTAGTTTAAAAACAAACTGGCCACAGCACCTAATCACAAATTAGTTTAATTAGTGGGATGCAGAGCTTAATTGCAATGTAGTGGAATGTTTGGCAGTGTGCATAATGTTTTTTTCATTTCTCTTGTGCAAGAGGGCATCAAAATTGGCTAAAATCTAAAGTAATATAATCTAAAACTCATAAAAAAATTATACAGTTGTAAAATATGTAGAAACTCTGCAGGCAATTGCATTAAATATACTTTTTGCCCCCTATGTGTATTGGATTAGGATTACCTGAGTCCTTTAATGGCCATTTATTAAGGGGAAACAAAAATCTAACATACCAATGCAAATAGGAATCTGTACTCATGTTCCTTCCTTCAATAAAAAAAGAAATCCCCAAATCATAAAAACTAAAGGTGCCTGAAACTTCAAAACCTAATATTCACTGAATGTAGAATCGATAAAGCAATCCGATTCTCTCTTTTATTTTCCCCCTGTATGGTGGAAAAATCTTAGTTGCTGTGGATATTTTCTACATGATGCCCAATGTGCTTAGCATTTTGCAATGGCTGATCTAGAAATTATAATGCATAATGATAAAAAAAGGTACAAGAAACAAAAGGAACCTGGCTAATTTGCTGTTTTGATAGTTCAACAGGTAAAACTCACAGGTTGTATAAAGAAAGACATCAGATGTACTTTAAGTATTTCTATACATATATTTCAATAATGACATTGGCATTGAAACATAAACCATTGCCTTGTTTTCTTTTACCAAAAAATACTATTTTTACTTTTTATCCTAAAATATTTTTTAGCATTGCTGATCACTTGCAGCATTATCAGCTACTTCTTACATGCATCGACTCCTAAATCAACTGCCCATTATTGCTTTGAACTGTTTCCCTGAAAGTAACAATGATGGACCATGGCTACACAATGTTGGTGAATCAATTAAAGTCTGCACCTAAGGCATATGTGATAGGGTTTGGAGACAGTTGTCACACTATAACAAGACCCATGCCAACAAGGCAGGATCACCAGGTAAACTTTTCAACAAGGCAGGATCACCAGCTAAACTTTTCATGCAAGCTGTACATTTCAAAAAGATTGGAGATGACTTCTAATAACAAATATTATGTTAAAGTATGTATGAGATTTTAGAAATTGGTATATCACATTAATATTTATTGGGAAAGAAAACATAATATTGGATTATTATATTACTAAAGCTTGTAAAATAATGTT
>NC_092862.1:117148458-117158461 GCF_032062135.1 Pyxicephalus adspersus
TTTTTTTTATTGAAAAGTGCATCATACGGGCTTTAAATGAACAAGATCACAACATTTTCTGATTCCCTTCAAATTACTTTCTGGTCATTGAGCAGATGCATTTATGCTAGTAGTCCATAATTTGGTATTCCCTTTGAAATACAGTGGTGGCAGTCCCTTGAAAATACAAAATAATATTATGCTACCATCTAAAACTGTTGACTGTGAACTGATTGCAGTCTACAGGGTTATCATTGGAGCGGTATGATGTATGTTCTCATTATCTGTACAATGAGTTAGTAGCTGGTTAGGAATTTAGTGGCATGTAATCAGCAGCTAGAGTTGTAAAGGAATTCCATCTTACTTAAGATAGCTCAAGTTAGTATCCTGCAGAGAGGTGAACTTGTACAATTTGCCACCTGCAGTTCCCGTCTATCTGACTCTATCTCATTCGACATCCTGTCTTTAATCAACTTGGCGCAGCTTCCCCAAAACATTGAATTTTTAAGCTTAAACAAAAACAAAAGTAGATGTCAAATTTGACAAAACATAATATATATAAAAATGAAAAAAAGCCTTAAAAGGTCATTTTGTGTTGGTACAATTTAAGTCAAATTAAAATAAAAAAAATAATAATATAGTTGCTTTTGTAAAATAAGCCACTATTTGTTCACTCAGAGAATGTCACATCAATTGTGAAGCCATCAACCTCGAAGCACGTTGGTGATTGCCTCATATTTACTGTTCAGTCCAGCAATGGAGATGGCACTTTTAAAGTCCTTGGACAGACTAGTGAGTGTGACATTTAAAGTGTTGATTTTTGCAGCACTTATGTTAATTGTTGTAATTTTCCTGATGAACCACTATTCTGGTTGCCTGATGCAGCCAAGATAGTTTTACATTTTCTATGCAGGCCTCTTTGCCATTTGGTCGTTGTAGTGTCAGCTTCAAGTGTACTGAAAGCACACAAAATTGCAAGCAAATTGCATCAGATTGCCAACATTGTGAAAAGGTAAATTGCTTGCAAATCTATTTAAACCACTGCCCTATTTTCATCAGCTTCAGTACTTGGTATTCATGATTGCTTAATTGGCGACCTTTCCTATTGTGTAGTGCTTTATGGTGTAATGGAAAGCGATCTTTACCAAACCAATTACCCTTTTTTCTCAGCACTGCATTATCGCTTTGATTGCAACTGCCAGTCCTTTGTAAATGAACTTTCTGATTTCAATGATGTTTTTAAAATGTAAGATAGAAAGAAGTGCCATTCATAGTACGCGTGATGTTTTATTTTCAAATCCTATTTTTTTTTCTGTTTTTTTTTTATGCTTTGCTTTTTAGGTTCCATTGTCTGGGAAATGGACTGAAGGGTTACATAGTATTTACAGATATTCATGTAACTCCTATTAATATTATGATCTCTGTTATGTGCTACAGCTTACAGAAAAGAAATATTTTGTCACTCTGTCAAATATACAGGAAGTGTTGTTTATAATTTATTATTTATTTTTTGTCACATTTTTTTTTATAGATTTGTATAAGGCAAACACCCTGATGTGTAGAAAGTCACAGTAACCTATCAGATCCTTCTTCAATTTAGACCAGTGAGAACAATGAAAGATGATTGCTGAGTGGCTGCTATTGGTAGTTGTCTTCTATGCATGGCCCTTTTCTTGTTAAATAAGGTCTGTTGTGCATAAGCAATAATAGAATAATGGTCTATTCTCCAAACAACTGCCAAGTACTTTATTATTTTACAGTTGGACAGTTAAAAAAAAAACAAAAACAAAAAAAACTATACAACATTCTTCTTTTGTTAAATAATTTTCCAATATAATGAACAATGTAAAACCAGTTGCTTCAGTTTTTTTTCCTTTTCCATATTAATGATTGTGTATGCTGTATAGAATATATATGTGTGTATATATATATATATATATATATATATATATGCAGAAATATATATTTATATATAGGAGTAGGGCTTCTTCCATATGTATAAATATTGTCTATTTTTGGATATCATTACTTAAATTATACTCTTTATCCTATCCCCTTATTTTATTTTATGTACCTTACTATACAATTATGTGCTATTGTCCAGGAGTTTGGGGGCCCAAGAACAGAACAGTTGTTAAATAGGAAAAAAGTAACTGTGTTTTGTAAATGTTTTATAGCTACTTTGACATTTATGCATTTCAAATCTCTAAAAACCTTTTCTCTAAAAAATTAACTTTCTTTCTATGCATAGCTGTGCTCTGTTTTCTTTACAATACATAATAATATGAGATAATACATAACCGCCGTGAGGCAGCTTTATGTATTTATGTCTGCGATTTAGGAAATTATATTATTACTCACAAGTGGTACATCAGGAAAAAAAAAGATCTGCAAGCAATTTAGCCATTCCTTAATACAGTAAGTGGAAATAGATGCACCATTCTGCTTCCCACAGTTTTGACTTGCATTGTGCCATGCCAGTTTTGAAAAGATTTCTTTTTTCATTGTTTTTCTCTTTTTTCCACTAATAAAAGAGATTGAGCTAAAGCCAAGCTCTCTGTTGATGATCAAGTGAGAGAAAAATGCTAGTTGTTGATTTTCACTCTTTTGATACAATGTAATGATTCATTTAAAGTATAGCCACCCGGCAGCTCCAATTCTTGGAAGCCAAGAATTGTGTTTTGTTGCGAGCCGTGTTTTCCAAATGTGTTTTTCACAACAGACATCACTTGGAGCATGTTAACTTTGTATGGGTCCCTCATTCGGCACACAAAAGCTGGCTTTGCGGATTTGATATTATTCAATTCTTCACTTTGTCAGGCACTTTTTCTTCCAAAATACCAGTTTGAGATGCAATTTACCAAATTTAATGCGCAGTCTGGAAGCAAAAACGGATTTCATATAAAAGTAAAAAGAAATTCCGTGAACATGTATGTACAAACAATTTAGATAAGTCATGCTTTCAGCCTCTCAGTCAATAACCTACCCTACCTGATGCAACTCATCCAGAACTCTTGATAAACTGAACCAACAGACTTGAAATTCTCTATTTACATTAAAAAAATTGCACTAGTTTTAATTTTTTAAATATTACTTGATTGCAATAAAAAATTGTACCTTTAATGAGAACACAATATTCTGCAATTCCATGGCCTATTTGGAAGTAGAGTAGTGCTCATTTCCTCCTTCACCCCTATGAGAGGGGTGAGCATTAAGAAGATGCATATTCAATGGTGAATGGTGTGGGTAGGTGGTGCGCCAAGATTGGATGTAATGCTGTCCAATTTGACAAAAACATTGCCTCTCTTCCTTTTTTCATTTAGTACTTACCCCTCGATACGGAGCCCTATAGGTTACAGAAAAGTAATGGTAGGCTAATCTGGGCTGGTGACAGTGGTTTGCCTTGTTGCTTTGAAAACATGTAACTTTTCTGGTGTTTCAATATATATGTTGCCTATCACAGGCATTTTTTCAAACTTTAGTTATTACTAATTTCTAGAAATGTAAAATAGTTTAGTAATATACCATAAAGTAGGATAAAAAGCTTGAACGTTTACTTTTTTACCCAACATCCACCTCCAGTTAATACTAACAGTTGTAACTTGAGTACTCCATAACATCTATATGTATTGATTTTTTTATTTGATCAATCAGCAGAAATCTAAAGATCCATCTACATGGTTTTCAGCTAAAAGGGATTTTTTCACACAACCATCTCCAGGGTTTACAGAGAACTGTACTCAGATGGCCTCCACTGTCACCAGATCCAAGAGAGCACTATTTGTATATGGTGGAACAAGAGTAGGAGATAGTGGGAGAGTAATAGATGACCACATGCATTATTTATAAATCACTATTCTGTATATATTAGCTATACCTTTGTTTGTCACTTGTCTTTTTCTCCTCTCTTTAAGTATGGTCTGGAAGCCAAATTTGTAGTGTGAAACCTGTGATTTGGGCTGTTTTATCAAAGCCAGTGGGCTTAAAAGAAGTCCAGCCTTTGAAGCTATAGTATCCTCATTTTTATAGTCCCAGCACCGATTGATCTTTTAGATCCAATTGACTGGACTACAGAAAAAATTTCCATGTTTTGGTGCAGTTGTAGACATCCCTAGCTCCAGGGAGAAAGTAAAGGTCAGGTTTGAAAAACTTGACTGATTACTGTTATATCCTCAGAGACAGCCCAGCTCTGGGACTATCTGCGGTATGATCACACCCCTACCCATGGAAAAACACTGGGGAATGTGTAGGGGGATACAATCCCAGTCAGGGTTTTTTGGCATTGCTTTTATATTGTATAGCAGAGAATGTGAGCCCATAAATAGCCATACAAACTCCATACATGTTTATAGACACATCTGAGTTTCTGGCATAGACCAGAATTGTGCACCCAATGGTCTAGATATCTGAAATTTTAGTATATGATAATGCATGAATCCTGGGTGAAAGCTTTGTTACTCTTTTGTAAAAAAAATCATCTATAAATGGACCGCTGGTGTCTTCAGATATTAGGAATATATTATAAAAAATAACAGATCCTATAAGAACTCATTTAAGCTTTTCGACCATAGCAAACAGATAGCCGCATTGTAACCTGCTTTATGAACTTTATCATACTTTCTGCACTTCTACATGCATTGAAATTTCACAAACTATAACTGTAATAGTCTTATTTACATATACCAGGATTTAGTAGTGACTTCTCAAGTTTAAATAAAAGACTTTGTTGATTTTAATAATTAATTTTCTCATTAATCTACAGTGTAAAGCAAACTTTCTAAGGTTAGAATTAAGAAAGGACACCTAATCTACCCACTTACATGCAAAGTAAATCATAAAAAACTTCATGCTTTGGGTCAGAATGACCGGAATTTTTAGAAGAAGTGAACATGAATGGCAATCTTCCTTTCCGTTTCAAAATAGATTTTCTTTAAAATGTTGTTGGCTGCTATGTTATGGATAATAGTTCTTGCTTTGATATAGTAAGATCCCCAACCAGCAACAAGTGTACACAGCATGGACACCCAACTGTCTGCTTATACAGTACCATATGCAAAGTGGTTTGTTAGGATTGGTTAAAAGACGAATTCCAGGAAAACAGCATATGAAAGCTGTCTTACCTGCAAAAGGATTTGTATTTCTTTCATTTAGTCCTTTGATTTACAAATCTTTAGCATGATTTTCTCTGCAATGGTTCAGAAATACATGCAGGTCTCCTTCCCACTAAACAAGGAGCATGGGCCTGATTTATTAAAGCTCTCCAAGGCTGGAGAAGATACCCTTTCATCAGTCAACCAGGGTGATCCAGCAAAATTAGGTTTACTGATGAGGATGTATCTTCTCCAGCTTTGGAGAGCTTTAAAAAATCAGGCCCTTCGTCTCTTTCTTTGGTCTCTCCTCAAACCAACATTTACCCTGTACTGTTGCCTTTTCTCTTCCAGATAATAATACTGTTACCAGTTTGGATCCTTATTTTACATACATTTATTATAGTGTGTTAATAAATACATAAGGTCTATTATATCTGCCTGGAATTCAATTTTTACACTTTACTTTTTATTTGCACAATAAACCTAGTTAGTATTATCTATTAATGAGCATACTGACCAATCAGCAAGCATTGTCGTGTAACTAGTGATCAGGTCTCCCAGTAAAACACATCCATATTTGTATTGATCTATGACATGTTTCAGTTTTCCCATCTCCCATTGTGTGTGCAGCCTGTTTATTTATATTTATTCTGAAACTACACAACCGACGACCTTCCTTCGGGCTCAAGTAAATGCATCCTGTGTGAATGTTATAATTATTAGAGGAGCGGGAAGAGAAATTTATAACTAGAAGAGCGATTTGCTGGGCACAGCAGCTTGTCAAAAAGGAGGAAATTCCACTCCAGATTAGCTTATTTTTAGGCATGTCAAGCTCTACATACAAACATGATATATTGCTTCCTTGTAATGTCTGCCTAGGCCCAAATGCTGCAGGCTGTGTCAGGGAATGCTGTAAATTTTGTCTGAGTCAGGGCAATACTGATTGATCTCTGAGTGTAAAATCGATAAGAAGACACTGTCATTTTCTTAAAGGATGAGCTCGAAAAGAAAAATAAATTAAGACTTGAATGAATGTCTATCTCTGGCACTCATTAATTCAGTGTGGTCTCTACTTTGTTAATGCTATGTCCACAACTTTAATCTTCCAGGTGCTTTTCTAGTAGATACAGATAGCTTGCGTTGACTTTTGTTATGTTATGTATATTTCATTCGCACGCGGAGGAAATCATGTGTTCCTTGCCAACGTTTTTGATGAATCCAGTTATTTTTGAGAAATAGATCACTTGGCTACTGATTAACTTAAAAATGCAAATCCATTGTCTTTCTGGCTTGTCCTTCATCAGAAGACACAGACTACCCAACCAAGCTCATTTGTCATGAATTGTTACCGCAAATAAAGATAATCACACATTTCTTTTTAATGCAATGGATGAAGAATAATGTACTTCTTTTTAACCCCCCTTCCGAGAATATTTGCCAAGTATGCTTTTTATTTTTTTTAATATTCAGCAATTGTAGCGCAGGTTCTTTAAAGCAAATAGAATATGGCTTACTTAACAATGAAGACTGGAGTACTGTAATTATGTGAAAAAGATGGTGATCTGTTGATCATGGGGTCCTCATATATGGTGATCAGCCCATTTTAATGGTCCAAGGTTCTTTAGGAATGCAAACTTTACAAGTAATTTATATATTCTAGATGTGTGCAGAATTTGGTAAAAGAAAATGCCCTATACACATGAAATGAAATACAGCTGGACAAACAAGAGCCGGAGAAAGAAATGGAAATGGGGATGCTGGCACAATTTAAGCAACATCACTCAATGCCAGGCAGCAGCTGCAAAAGCAAAATAATTTGGGGATTTAAAAAAAATGGTGAACATACATTATATATTGCCCCATGACATATCACTTGTAAGACCACAGAGGGTACAGTTTTGGGCACTACACTATAAAATTACCTTGGAGAATTGGAAGAGGACATACACATAAAAAGATGAATTATCTCACTTCAAAAAAAAGCAATGAAGGGAGACTTTAGCCAGAAAAAAAATGTAATAAATAAAATAAATAAGATCAATACAAAAATGAGAACATTTAAATATTCTTTCAAAGGGCTTGTTATCAATTGACATGATGAACGAAAGTATGAATTTATGTTTTGGGTTCAACAGGGATTTGTTGACCAGTGATGTCAGATTTAAAATCTCCAAACAGCATGCCACATCCCAAATTATAAAGACAAAATTATTAGAATTGTGCAGAAAGGCGGGACTTTTTGGGTATATTATCATAAACTCATTTTTATTGATTCATAATATTAAAAATCTAAATAAAATATTGCCATTGTCCATAAACAAGACACTATGGCACTTCACATCAGCATGGCAAATTTCCAAAAATTTATAATGTATGACAAAACATTACACATCATTTTACATTAGATAGACAATTAGATATATCAACGTCGTGACCGTTTCTTCAGGATGGATCATGTTGAAAGACCTAAAGATTACCGGATACATCATTGTATAAATCAAGAAAATCCATTTCTATTGAATTTCCATTAGACATTCACCATAGAGTAATACTCACTAATACAGGTAACAATGGTTAATATCAAAAGATTTGAGTATCTTTTCCCAAATACATGTGCAGTTTCATAGAGGAAAGGAGCGCATGATGTTAGCAAACGCAGGTAGGTAACAGGCAGGTGTAACCCATAGGGGTTCCTATCAAATATTCCTAAAATATGTTTACATTAGAGATAAAAAAGTTCAATATACCAAAATAAACGTTAATTGTATATGTATAGCACGTATGCATGTTTTCAATAGGTATCTCTTACATTTTAGAAAGATGATGTTTTTATGATAATTTATGCCTAAAAAGCCCCGCCTTTCCGCACGATTCTATGAATTTATGTTTTGTTTATGAAAATAATCCAATTTTTGGGATCAGTGTGGATTTTTTTCTTCTCGCAGGGTAAAATTGATTACAACTGACATTAATTACTAGAGGTTTTGCTTTGAACTTCTCTGGATCAAGTCTGTGGGAGTTTACGAGAGGTTTAGGTGGAGGGATGTGACTTTTTAAATAAAATTATTTTTATAATTAATGCAGAAAGTTTATTACCTCCTGGACCTGGACTATCAATTCTATAGGCCTGCAGTGTAACTTCATCAGGTACACATGTTCTATATTTGTGTGAAAGAATGCTGAGTTTGCAGCCATATTAGTTCAGTATGGTAGCGAAGTCTTGAAAATACATATCACCAGTTCCATGTTCTTAACAGTATTAAAAAAAAGGAGGTATTAGTTACTATTGTCCAGTTTGGGCTATGACTGAAAAAACTAGCAATATTAGCAACAAAAAGTTTCCTATAGACCCATGATATCAGTTATTGTATGGCTGACATTTAGCTTTCAAATGTAAATGAGCTATGCCCAGAAAGTTGACTTAAGTTTCACCTTGCTATCCAGGAATGAAAAAAGGAGCCTAAATAGTTTGTACTCTTGAAGAATACAGGGTTCCCGTTTCGGTGTTGGCTTTATTTGTGAGTAGAAGTGAGAGGAAAATTTCTGCAGATTCCCAACAGCAGTGGTAAACACGTTTCCTCGTTAATGAACAATTTCCAATGAAAGGCCCCCAAATCTCACCATGTGGCCCAAATGTTTCTGTATTAATGAAGAATTTCCATTGAAATGCCACTAAATTCTGCCATGTGGCTTCCTCTGTGAAAATGCATCTAGTAATCACTGGCTATGTACTCTGTTAGGGCTTTCCTCCATATTTTGGTTTGCCAAATTTCAAACAAAATTTTCCAAATCCTTGGCAAATCAAATCCAAGCAGATTAGTCCATCACTAGTCTTCACAATTTTAAAAAGTTCTAAAAACTAAACTCTGATCCTTTGTTTTACAGTCACTAAATGCCTTGGCCTCCACCTGTTTCCAGCATAGCAGGGGGTCTAAAACACCGAGGTAAGTGTGTCAGCATCTCTCTTCTATAGCCTTCAAGGCTATCATATATCATTTAAATATTTACACAACTTTATGAAAACCATTTGGAAAAATATTGTAAAATAGGCATGTGACTTAGCCCATCGTTTACTCTGACAATTATTCATACATCAGGATACATAATTACCAGGTCCCTCTCCTGTATGTAGATTTATCCCTTCTATAAACATCTGCATAGCATTTGTGAATGCAAGAGATGCTATCCAATTATGCAGTAAATCTGGATGAGAACCAACGTTTTTGGCAGCAGTTCTCTCTGCAGTGATAGAACCAAGGACAGGCTAGAATTGAAACATATTTTTGACCTCAAATTAACTAGATTTTTTTGGGTGTTATTTTTGTACTGTAACAGACATCTACTAAGCTAAATCTACCGATGCCTAAAATGCTTTGCTGAAGAAAATTTGAGGTTTAGTATTTGAAAGGAATTGGTAACTTGATTTCCACACATTCTGAGTTCATGTTAAAGAGAAAGAGCTATAGAATAAATATGTAACATAGCAAGGAATATAGAATTTGTTTAGATGCTTTGTATGGGAGATAGGGTGACAATTCTGCTTTATTTTGAGAAGAGTTTCCCTCCACGATTATATTTTGCTCGAATGAATAGACAAATACAATTATATACATTTATAGTTATATACAGTAATAGTTACTATTGGTGTAATCCATTGGTGCGTCCATCAGGGTGTGATACAGTGGGAGAGTAGGGAGGATGGGTGGTCTGTCGACCAGGATGTAGAGAAGAGAGGATCTTCTCTTGGGATGAGGAAGCAATCTAGATGGGTTTCATTGAGGGAGTCAACTTTCTGGAGCCCTGTATATAGGGGAGTGTGGTATGTTGCCATATTCCCTAGGGCCCTTAATTAGTTTCTTGATGGAGTATAGAAAGGAACACTAGTCTTCTGGTGGAGTTCTGCCTTGAAATTCAGAAGGTAGAGGAGTACCCAA
>NC_092862.1:117159726-117163823 GCF_032062135.1 Pyxicephalus adspersus
AAAAAAGGATAATGCTAGAGGTCTTCCCACCAGCAAATGCTGGGAACACAAGTCTGGAAGGTAAGCAGGAACCTATTTGTACCACTGACTGGTCACAATCTGATCAAATCCTAAATATTGAAGTATCTCTAAAGACAACCAACCCAGCATATTTTTTATTACTGCCCCAGAAGGCAAATGCCCTCCTGCCCAGCCTTCCCTTATTGGTAATGTATGTTTGCAGACAACAAGTGTATGAAAACCTCTCACCTTACTAGATACCACAGAGCTTTGTATTACCTCTTCTGGTTATGTTCTAGGCATTGCAATGTATTAAAAATACACATGAACTGGATACGAGTACAATGCTGCCTTAGAAGTAAACAGTTTGCTCCCATCATCAATTATACCATTTAGTGTTCAAACCTTCATTTCATATTTTTTTACTTGAGGATTCGTAGCACTGATGACATTCAGCACCCACACCTTATACAAGTGGTGCAATATAATTACGTTTTCTGAATATTGTATAAAAATAATTTAAAAATAAAAATTGTCAAACTGTAATTTTCAGGAAGAGGGACAGCTTTTGAATAATGCAGTTTATTTGCACAGCTTAACATCTCTAATACTGAAAATCTAATTATAGGTATATAAAATTTACAGCATGTTTGCTCTTTACAGGCCCTTTTTAATATACACAAAATGATAATGTTATGTGTGCCTGGTGTAAAAATAAGACGAAGAAAGTGGCACTTTGCAAAAATATGTCTGTTTGCGTATTTGCAATGCACTTGCTGAAAAATGCGTATTTCTTCCCTATGCTCTTAAATCAAACAGGTATGTTTTATACATTTTCACTTACTGACACTTACAAATATGGTATTTTCTATATACTAAATACTTGAAAAGCTTCCACAAGTTATAAATATTTTATAAGAAAGTTTTCAGTTCTAAGCAGTAGAGAAAAAGATCAAAACAGCCGTAAGTTATTTTATAATATTACACGAGGTATCCCTTAAAATCCCCAACACAACACCTGGTTTATCTCACCTAAATACTAAGCAGCACCACCTAAGATTTTATCTATCAAGCCAAAACCTTTTTTTCTTTTAATTCTTTTTGTATAGAATGGGGAAAGGTTAGACCGCTGTTTCTTCAGATTTAGAACATGGGGCAACCTTGAATAAACTTTCAGGTTTTTAGGGAACCCTTTCTATAATTACTTATTTATATATCACAATAATGTGGTGGTCAGTGGGAACAATGCTTCTTACATTACTGGCCAGTGGGAAGAATGTCACCCTACAGATAGCCAAAGAGATCAATGATGTCTGGTATACTGACCTAAGAGGCACAATTGCTCATTACTCAAGGAACCCCTAGCAACCTCTGGAGGAACGCTAGTTGAGAAACACTGGGTTAGACCCTCACACGGCTCTATTACAAAGACTTCCTCTAAATTGCGGTCCTGAGGGCAACTTATACCGGGCAGTAAGACTAGATCGCTCCTACAACTAGGACTACTTCTTTTATTTCCTATGATTTGGTAATAAAAATGAACACCATTTCAACCTATTCAGTGAGTAAACATTCAATTTACAAAGTGAACATTGCTTTGCTAAGTGAACAGTCACTAATCCTTTAGTAACTCAACATCCCTGGCTGTAGTCACAGTGCAGATGCAGACAAGATGGATCCAAACACAGTAGTGTTTACGCTGACTTGGGTTGTGATGATAGCTCTTAAAGCCCAGGGAAAGAAAAGGTCATTTGTATCCCTGGATTTTTTAAATATGTTTTAAAACATCTGTTTAATTGCAACTATTTGTAATGTACAGTTCTGCACAATATCACAATATGTTGGTGCTATATACATAGTTTATTAATAAAAATAACTATGTGCATTAATAAATTAGTTTTTATATTTTGGGATGTAGTTATGAAAAAACAGTTGTGCTACATGGTATGGGTTGATAAATGTTCCGGATATCTATCAAAATGAGAGAAGAATGAAACTTCAATGTTCATATGTAACCATTGGTATATATATATATATATATATATATATGGACTATAATTATTTGAATGTTACTAAATTTCAAATTATATTTAAATGCTGTCAAATAGCATTAACAAATACACATAATCTAATCAGGGAGAAATATGAAAAAAAGGTAATAAATGTACTACCTACCCTAATAAAAGTAGGGAGTTGTGTGGTATAAATTACTTTCAATTTTATTTTAAAAAACTCATTAAACTTTATTCAATATATTATGTATTCCATATTCCAGTTTTTCAGTTCAAACCAACAAACAAAAAAGCAGTACAACTGTACTATATCTCTTTCTATCAAATATACAACTAACATTTTATCCTTAGAAAAATAAGTCTTGCCCAAAGTAATGCGTTTTTTTTAAATATGTGCAGAATATAAAAATTACCTCAGATTTTTTTATTATCTGATTGAGTTCCATGAGTAATGAGAATTTTTCTTAGCGCATCATTCCACAATACTTCCAAGTAATCTGAATGGGAGCAGAACTTTGAAGTTTTTGCTACATATGTATAGAAGGATATAATGTATGCATTATTATTATCATTATAAAATTCTACTTCTAGGTACTAAACATTGTAACATATTTGATGTAGAAAACACTTCAGTTACATGAATCCCAATTCTCAGGATGGCATGATAGCCATTTGGAATGTGTGGCTGGTTTTCAAAGGACTTGGAGCTGTAGCAGAGGATAATAGGCTTAGCCATGCAACACTGCATATGTTTAATAAGAATTCTGCTTCACCCTGACAGCAGTCTGCTGTATAAAACAATCTGTTTCACTTTTATTTTATCTAATAGATTTAGAAATGTACCCAAACAATCCCTATTCATTGTTGAGAATAAGAAAATGGAATCAGCCTAATATGTACAGTAAGTATAAAAAAGTGTATTAACAATTCATATTTGTTTCACACAAAAAGTGTAGGGTGAAAAGATTTTAACACACAAAGAAAAGTTTGCGTAAAATTTTAAAGTGCAACTATAGGGTATAAAAACATTGTATACTGACATTTACCAAAGCATTCACTTAGGAATGACAACTTTGACCCTCTGGGGTTTGCTATAAAACCTCTAAAATTTAAGGAGCCCTGATATACAAATAGCAGTCACCTTCAGTGGTCACTGATTTAAAAATAAAACATGGTTCTGTCTTATTCACTTTAACTTTGGCCCATGTCTGTGATGAAAGGCCTCACCAACAGATAGTAAAACATTATACTGGAAGGGATGTGCCACAGGCAATGATCACAGTAGATGGATGGATTTCATAATATTGTAGCATTCATTGGAGAAGAAAATGACAGACCTCATATTTTTTTTTCAACAAGTTTAAATTTTGCTAAAACAGTTAAAGTAAGCCTCTGTCGTATGTGTGAAAAATCTTTAATCAATTTTTTGAAATGTGTGTGTATTAATAAATTGAATGTAAACTCGCATTTTGATATTTATCATGTATATAACATACTTTACTGTAAACCCATTGTAATCTCTTCTAAAGCAAATATTTTCTTATTTCATTGCACATTTTTTTGTCTATGGATACTGCCAGTAAAAGAACTTATTATAGCCTGACCACACAAATCATCTGCCTTGCAATTAGTGTGAGGGTTGTCATCCTGCTATATATGGTTGGCCACCAAGCTGCCAATCAGATCTTCGCATGTCCCAGGCAGACCCAATAGGTAGCCCAATGGCCCACCCAAGAATCTCCTACAGCAGGTTGATAACATTGTTGCTAAGTGCATGGGTTAAGCATTGTCAGCTTGAAATAGGAAGTGCATTCAGTGAATATGTAGAGATATGTAGACAAGAAAAACAGATTCACGAACTTTAGAGGTCGAGAGCTAGCAATCCCTCCACAATCCTAGTCCAGTTAGTCCTACGCCATCCTGGCTTCCTTATTCTTCCCGGTGCTGGACTGGACACTGGGTGCCACCATATTCTTCTGTTTTCTTCTTATGTCACCTGATTTCCCACTACCAATCTTATTGCGCATGTGTAAAATCTGCAGAAGGAAGAAGGAATCCTCCATTTCAAGTAAAAAAAAAAAAAAA
>NC_092862.1:117164669-117280097 GCF_032062135.1 Pyxicephalus adspersus
CGATATTTGTATATGCACACAGCTACAGTAAACTAAGTTGCACAGACATTGTAACAATTTTAAAGTATTTAATTAGTCATGAAACAGGTGGACTATGTCTTGAGGCCTACAAAACAATGGTTTTCCATGAGGCCTGCTCTGGAGCGTGTGCCTTACAACTTCCTGCTGTGAAGCAACACGCGCGCGCCACACAAAGATAAGGGTTATTTATTATTTCTCCTCTCCTCTACATTGAATTAAATGTCTCTGGAAGCCATCTTGTACTTTGCACTTCATCGGTACATGGAAAATAATATTTTCAAGAATTTTGACTTAAAATAATTCTTATAATAAATGCTTGCTTCTATATTTCTTTCCAGTTTATAGACTAACATGTTAACTGGATTAAGGAATAAGGACAAGTTTGGCCCTTTGCAAAGTTCTCATTTAATCCTTATTCACACTCAGTTTATCAAATTAAAGCAGACAAGATGGATGCAGAGGCCTTTCAAGATGGACATCGTGTGTGAAATTTGCAGACAAGAGATTTTAAAAAGTGCCCACCACGACTTGTCACATCATCTCTCCTCAGCTTCAGCTGGCCTTGCTCACACCCCGGGCAGGGTCACCATTCTCCTTGGTGTTATACTATGGACTGCTGCAGAGAAACAGTACTGCTACATAGTCTCCAGCAGAGTTACTTATTACACCCTGGCCCTCTTCACCTGCCCCAGCCATTCAAAATAACATCACACCATAAAATATTCATGAACAGCCAATGCTGCTGCTATGGGCTCGCTTCTGCAGGTGGCCGTCACATCAGTAATTGGCCAATACTTCCCTCCACAGCGTAAAATTGTTTTCATTATGTGTCATGCACACAGAGCCAAGTAAATCCCTCTTGAGTGCTTTCCCAAGAGCTAAAGGGAGGTGGTACTTAACTTAAACAGGCGCTTTTGGCTTACAAGGGGGGAAAAAAAAGAGGGAGCTCATCATTAACTTACTTCTTAATGCTAAAAAAAAGGAAGAAGAAGCTGATGCAGAAATACCCCTAAAGATTATCTAAAATGTCTCAGTTACTAGGGTGAGCTTTAGAAGCTTTAGATTGTCCTTATGATACTAAAAGCTACTTCTCTTCCAAAGAAAAAGAGGGGAATAACTTTCCACCCGACTGCAGTTCCCATGGTTTGCAGTGCAGGGCGGTAAGCAGGTTTCAGCTATAAACTGCTGCATTGTAAGACAATAAAGCACAGTCAGGTCCCTCTCCCCCCCTATTTCGATTCAAGGGTGCCTTTTTCTTTGCCCCTGCATTGGACTAATCACAGATCTACTTTCTTTAATTGAGGCCTGGGAGAAATATATTTAGGAAAAGTCATCCACATCCTAACACAGGACAAAAAACTTTACACTACAAACATTTTTTAATAATTGATTTAAATAATATTTTAGGTCTGCAAGCGCCTATCCATGGAATTTAAGAGATATTACAAAAATTGTGTATATAAATCATGCCTAGTTCATTGCAAAAAGTCAAAACTTGTTTCCTAGTTATTCGTAGCTAAAGTGATCAACTGAAATTTTTGAATTGTTAAGCTTTGGTGAAGTTTTTCAAAGTATGGCCCATGTTTATTACTCTTATTTGCAAGATCAAATGAGTTGCTATTTCTGAAGTACAATATTTTTGTATGGATTAAATTAATACATTTTGTGTTGCTCCCATTTTTTATATTACCCCCTTCCCCTTGTCCACCCTTTATAAAAAATATCCATAAAAATCTTTAAAAAAGAAAACAAGTGCATTTTTATACCTGCTCTGGGTATTTATTGCCAACAAAAAAGTTATATAAAAAAAATTAAAGTGCTATACAATTCCATGATTATATCTACATGCTAAAAGTATGATGGCAAGGGTTGGAATATCTAATAAAAAAAATTCTGGCAATTTTTATTGCCTGAAAGTTTTCAAGAGAAAATTGAATTATTGTAATATATTATATTATTGTATTATATTATAATTATTGTATTAGGCAAATATAATGTACGTAATGGTTCAGCACCAGATTTATAAAATAAAATGTGTAATATTATTAACTAGAAGAAACAGTTTTATTTGGAACTGAAGATACCTGTAGACTGCCAAAAGCACTTAAAAGGTTAGTATCTATTGTATGTTACATGAAAAAAAATATAAAATAAAATGGTTAAAAAAATAATGATAACATGTAGTTATTATTATAAATTATGTTTATCACTTAGAAACTTTCCTGCTATGTAAATATGTAATTTATCTATACTAAGTTTAATATTCATATGGTAATACACACAGAGATGTCAGCAGAAATCTTGATGAAGAGAATACATTTGTGAGTTAGGATAATTATTTATAAGCTAGTTATTGCAGTTTATGGAGCCTTGGTTTCATTGAAGAAACATTGCTAAGCCCCCCAAAAAAATGTAGCAAAACAATTTTAAAACTAAAAAATGTAGTTAAAAAGTAATTGTTAATTATCTGTTTATCATTAATGAACTCTCCTAATCTTATAATAGTGAATCAGTAGAAATGACAATAAAATATACAAATCTATTCAAATAAAATAATATTTGATCTATAAATACAGAGAATTCCTTTTTTTTTTCAAAGTATCTATATATTGTGCAATACTTAATATTTGATAGTACACAGTGAAGTCAGCAGGAAACCCCATGAGGTCGTATCTCAGAGATTCCTATTTCCCTAAACTGTTCCCCAGCAGAATCCCTCTCATTTATCAATCTATTGATGGTGTGTAAGCAGAAAGTATTAATAATATTTTATAAACCTTTTTTTTAACCCTAAAATACTACACAGTGCTGTAATAAAATGCATAATAGATAAGTTGAATGACACAGAAGGAGAGGAGGACCCTGTCCAATAAAGCTTCCAATCTAATAAAACTTTCCATTTCTTGGGAGTTACTTAATGTATTCAGTTAAGACATAATAAATAATTTAATATGAGATATAGTATTTTAAACTTGATATTGAGTGAGTTTTAAGTTTTCTTCTTCTGAACTCACAGAATGTATTCTTATATGTTTCTAACTGTTTTGCTATTTAAGATTTAGTGTTCTAAGTGCTAACAATTGGTTTATCCTACAAAATGTTAATGATGAGCCCGGAAAAAGTATATCAGATTTTGTTCCAGATTTAGTTTGTCAGATCAACATAGTTTGCCAAAAATACCATGGGGAGCAGGCCTTGCTAAAGACTAAATCCTTACAAATGACATTTTATAAAAGAGACCTTATGGGACTTTATAAAATAGAATTAAAATAAATCCTGCTTTGGGAGCCAGCATTTATGAAATCCTCTCTTTTCCTAATTCCAATTGTGCATTGGGGTCACCTCACATCCTTTAATGCTTTGATCCTTTGGACCACCAGGGTCAATTGTCTGAAATCACTTAAGAGTATTTCCCCATACAAAAGTAGTTCCAATTGAAAATGACAGAAATATATCAATATATAAAATAAACATTGAATATTTTTGAGATTCAGGTATCACAATTACTGGTATCTTGCTATACTAACGTAATTTGCAATAACCTATAGCAACAAAAACTAAATGATATCTTAATGAAGTGTAAAACCAAAAAATGAATATGCCTCAAACAATACCATAACATAAACATTTTCAGCAACTGGTTCATAAATAAAATCCCAGACACCATTTGTTTGGTCACGCTAAAGTTGTGAAGCTGATTTCTCATTGGCTATTAGGAGTTACCGCAGACCATTTAAAATCAGCCCACAGCTCTAACAAGAGGACATTTGTAATCTTAAATAGTTTTCAAATTTAGCTAATGATTGATGTTTTTATTTGCAGATGTATTTTATTTATTAAGCTGTGTTATTATACCTGATTAAATAACATTACAAAAAAAGTGTTAACTTTTTTTTTATAGGCGTGTGTAGCCTTGTATAGGAGGCAACTCACTAGCCATGGCAGATGTAGAGTACTTTTCACTTTTTAATGAAAACTGCATTTATGTCAGCTCCTTGAACACCAACAATGATCAGTCTACTAAAACTCTGAAAAACCTCTGCCTACCATGTATTGTAAATTATGGCTTGGAGGTCACGAACTCAAGGGGGTAGGGCGGAGAAGCATTTATCAATCAAATGTGCTCTTTTCTAAGTTTGACAAAACTCCGCCACAAAACAAGTGATTGGGAAGACGCATGCTATTCATTAGCTTTAAAGTCATATACTTTTTCTCTTTCTTTATTTTCCTTCCTTTCCATTCTATTGATTGATGACTAAGCATATATAGTACATTTTTAGATTTTTAATCATTTTTTTATATTTTTATATTTTTAAGCATCCAGGTCTTTTTTGAATTAAAGTTCACAATGAAATAACATACACATGTGGATTTTTTAGTTTTCTAATACAACTGAACATATATATATATATATATATATATATATATATATATATATATTTATCATACACAAATATGTACACACACATATATTTGGACCACCTGTCTAATAATGTGTAGCCCCCCTCCCCCCTTGTACAACCACAATATCTCTGACCTGTCGAATTTTGAACTCCACCAACCTTCCTTCCTACCATTATGCATCCTGTTGCTATCTCTTCACTAGGTAAACACAAAATGTAATCGGACCACCTTCTTAAATTGCTCTGTGGTCCAGCCTATATGCCCATTGTAAGCATTTTCAGTGGTCATCCACACACCAACATGTGACTACATAGTCCTATGACAGCAAGCTGTGGTGCATTGTGTATTCTAACATCTTTCTATCATGGCCAACCGTAAAAGATAAGTGAACTTTTTCTCTGTTGCCTACACCCCACAGTACAGCTCCATGGACTCCTATGGGCTATTTCCTAGTGAGGTAAACCATGGTAAATGGTCCCCATTAGGGCTGTGGAGAAGGACTTTAGGTAGGTGAATGTAATCAATTCTGGACCACAAATCTTCAAATCTCATTAAGTAGACAACTGTGGAGGGGAGGGTGGGTTAGGTAATGCAAGGGGAAAGGGGAAAAAAGTGTAAAAGTTCATATATTCATTAGGTTATTTTTCAAGTTAGCCTTCACCCCTTTATATCAATGTTTATTGGTTCACCTGTTCTTACTTACACCACTTTTGGTACCTATTTTTGGTAGCTAAGATTTGCTGTTTTGGAGATGCTCTTCAATAGTCATCAATCCATCACAATTTGGTCCCTGTCAAAGTTGTTTAGATCCTTTAGATCCGCAGCACACTCTAAATGAAACCCAGTCATCTCCCATTGGCCCTGATTTATTAAAGCTCTCCAAGGCTGGAGAATATACACTTTAAATGCATTCAGGCAAACCTGCGATGGATTTCTTAAAAGTTGTGTGCTATTTGTTAGCCAATGTTTTCAGTCTTGGACGAGATCCATTCCAGGTTTGCTGGATCATACAGGTTCACTGATGAAGGGGTATCCACTCCAGCCTTGGAGTGCTTTAATAAATCAGGCCCATTGTTTGCAAGGGAAAGCAAATTTGGGGACTTACAGTAGCTGCATTGAAAAATGTATTTAGTTTCATTAAAGCTAACACGACAGCTGACATTGCTGACCCCTGTTAAACATGCTGGTTCTCTGGCTGTTCCACTAACTATAACATTTTTTAGTTCCCCTGTTGTCAGAAAAAAAGTCTGTATTGTCAGTGAAAATTTCATTAAAATAAAATAAAGCAAGAGAATTGCGTGAATTGGTGAATTAAACAGTGTTATCTTCTGGTCATTTAGTAATTACATAAGTATAATACACAGAGGTCTATATATCAGTTTAATGGTATACTATGTTGAACACTCTATCCAGAGTAACTATTTCTATCCAGAATTTTCATAATGCCCAAACTCAGAGAACCTGTGCTTAATTTTAGTTCCAATCATGCAATATTTTGATTAAAAGTTAATTTAACATAAGCTCCTCTTCTCCTTTGCATTACAAACTCAGTAAAAGGGTTCGATGACAATACTTCCACTTGTCACATATGCATACAGATCATTAATAATTTATTGACATGGTATAAACAGTGGTTTTGGGAACTGGCCTTTATCATGAGGTTAATTGCATTATTGTTTTCTTAATTGCAGTTGATTAAATAAAATGCATTATGCATTGGGTTGATGCTGATTCAGAGAGCACACTGTATTTCTGCCTATATGTACACTCAGAGGTCAGAGGTCTAAAACACCTACTTACTGAATCACAACATATTAACAGAGTCAAATCAACAGGGGGTATATGTTTCCCTTTTTGTAGAGCTCTCTGACTCAGTAGGGGACAAGTTGGACCTTTGCAGCAAGGCCACTGCTTCCATATAGAGAGCAAAGGTCCTTATATGCAACATGCCAGCAGGGAATAAGCTTTTCTACCTAGTATGAGTCTCCCTGCTAGAGAAAACAAACTTTAAGCCTTTGGACATTTTTGTATTTAGATGCACCAATAATGTAGTCAGCTGATGTTATCATTTGGACATTAAAGTAGCATGCTTGCCAGGTATAGGCGGTTGATTTTCATAAGCCCTAACTCATCCATATGTTGCCACAGTGATTAGACCAACATGTATAGGAAAAACTGTGAACCAGTGAGTGAAAACAATTGGGACATCTGTCCCGATCGAAGGCACTGCCATTGAAGAGCATTAGTAGTCCGTTACAGGTTGTACAATATTTGTAAAATGTTATGTACTGTTGATATAATTATAAAAGGCTAAACAACTGAGCTAAGAGAAGACTCATTATTATCATTTACAATGTAATGGTAAATGAACTGGACTTGTTTTCTATAGAAGAAAAATGTATAAATATGTCCAATATGGCCAATGATCCTACAAAAGAACTAAAGAACATTGTGTTAATAAATAAACCCATTTACTTCCCTTATCAAATTGTTTCCTTCCTTATGAGATGTTTTGTGCTCCCATCTATGCGGAGACCTGCGTGCTTTTGTCACATCAGTTTATACGGCTATGCTCAACTTTTTATTTTCTTTTTACGATTTTTGGATTTTCCTACCTAGCAAATTCTGCATGCTTAATAATAGAATATATCAGAGTAATATGTGTCAGTAGCAAAGCTTGTATAAAATATCCAATGTGTCAGGGGCTATACAAGTGGTCTTTTCAAAGTAGAACAACTGACTGTTTCAAAGTAGGAGGCAGTTGATGTAAGACTGTAGCATTATGCTTAGTTGCTTTCTCAGTGAATGGGGCCTTTTAAAACCTAGGTATATCATTGCCAAAAAGGGCTAAATAGTTCTGTCAGCATTTTAAGAAAGCCTAGATTCTTTTTTTTTTCCTACTCCTCTGAAACACTATTCCGGACAGCTGTTAGTGACACTAGCAAACTTTTCATATGGATATGTATGTTAATGGCAAGCAATGAACTGAGGATGAAGAGCCGCAAACACAGACCAATCTCTTCACTGCACATCAAAAGCCTTGACAAAAGGGGCAGTAAAAGAGGCAGCAATGGTGGAGCCTTCACTTTTGTACACTGAATTAGTTCTGCAAGCAATGAAACTGATCTTTTCTCCCTGCCAGAAAAAGTCCAGTGATTTTTGTAAGTGCTCATTAGCACAAGAGGCATTTATGAAGATAATTGACTGACGCCGATACCTCTGGCTGTCACAACAGTGCCAGCAGACCATGTGCAGTGTTGTGTTTTGTCCAAGAGATACTAGATTTAAAGGCTGGCTGGGATGCGCCCGGGCGTCCGCCCCTCCTCTGTGGGGACATCGGCCCATCAATCTCTTGTTTTTTTCCTATTTGGTAATCATAAAACAAGTGAAGCTTAACATTGCTAGAGTTGCAGAAGTGCTCTCCTAATGATTCCATAAACTATAAATACACAGATTCAGGTTCTGCAGCCATTGGACACTCAGGATATTATCCAGAAAAATCAACTTAAAGCAGATTCACACCCACCTCTACAAAAGGGTGTTTAGGAGTTGTGTTAATAAACAATTGCTTTTATTGTTTTTTTTTTTGTATCAGGTTTTTTTTTGTTTAATTTCTTAAATAAATACTTGTTTTTGACCTTTACTTCACCCTTTTCCGCTTCCATGAGGAGTGCTGATCATCTGCAGTGTTTTCACAGCTTCTTCATGTCTACTTACATATTGATTGGCGGGAGGACCTTTTTCCTGATAGTGACCAAACATTCCTCCATTTTGTGTCTTTGGATAGCCACTTGTGGTCTATCAGAAGCATGATGTATGGTTGTGGGCACATTGGTACACATTGTTATTGGGGGAGATGCACCTGGCAGCAAGTGCGGCTGTGGGTGCTGCCATGGGAACTTTCCACTGTACTTCTCCCAATGGACCTAGCCAATGGCTGTTCCATGAGTGGATGGTTGTAGTCAGCAGAACTTTACTCCATTGACTTACCTTCTGACTAGTACAGCTGCACAGGCTCTTCTCCAGTACTGAAACTGCCTAAACTGACTTTACTCACCACTGTAAGCTTCACATAGTGTGCATTAGAACCTGCAGCAAGTCTGAGACACCCTATCTTTATGGACATTCCTGGACATTTAGCATTTTCTTTCTTAGCAGTTTTTAGATTTCAATTCATTTATTTGTGAAGGCTTGGTATCACAAGCAAGCCTTACTACAACTTCTTGTTTTTTAAGAAGCTATGTATAGTACTTTGCAAGTCCCTCCCATGAACCAGGATCTGCCTGCATTGCATAGAGAAGCACAATGACCTAATGATGATCTCATCTCACTGGGTCTAAAAAAGAAGATGTGATGAAAAAGAAAGACTACATTTATTAAATTCATTGTTCATGAGGAAGGAGTGAAAACCTGAAATGACAACATTTAAACACATTAAACTATAGCTTTATTATTAGTGCCTTGGGGCAAATCTACTCAAAAACTGAGGGCAGAATAGTTACTAACATATAAATCAAAAATATATTAAGTTAAACTGAAAAAAAAGCAGAAAACTTTGTTTCCATGGCATCTTTGCACCATTAAAATGTATTTTATAAAGTGACCAGGCTTTCTTTAATGTTAGGAAAGTCCCCACTCCTTTCTGCCTAATAAATCTTAAAGCTGTGGGTGTGGGAAAAGTTCCCGGCCTCCTTTTATACTTACAAATTACTCCTGGATACCTGCTGAGCCTCTGCCTAGGAGCCTTGCTTCCACAGCAATTAATCATCTGTTGAAATTCAAGGTTATGTGTCCAACTCGCTGTAGGGTTAAGCAGTTAGCTAATGGCTTAGATAATGGTTTTTATTATTTTTGGGAAAATGGTGAAATATTTTAGGATTAGAACCTGTGTACATTTTTTAATCTTCACTTACCTATTTATAGTTTGCTTTTATAAATATTCCCCTGTTATCTGCTGGATTGATGAAGACGCCATACGGATAAACCTATTTTCCTACTGCTGGGACCATTTTCTTAGGACTTCTTAATTTTACAACTCGAATCCTATGGGCATCTAAACCATTTAATAATCTTGAATTAAACATTTTTTTATACATATAATTTAAACATTTTTCAGTAGATTCTGCGCACAAAAAGTGTTTATTAGAAGCCTCATCTCAAATGTCTTTCAGTAGTAGTGCCCTCTTGTTTTGATATTTCAGCTTATACATGGATGGATGGTTTTAAACAAAATGGGGCCCTGTGCAAATGTAAAGCGGAAGCCCTAAATGCACAGTATTGCCTGTGTCTTTAACTGGGGTCGTTGAGAAGGTAGGGGTCCTGGGTAATTGCCCAATTTGCCCTACCCTAAACTGGCCCTGCTTGTATCACAATACAAAAGTCTCTGGCATTTTGAGGAATGCCTGTTAAGTAACCGTCATTACTGGTTATGTATAGCAGCTTTTCATATTTCCACAAGTACGCAATAGGACCTGTGTTGATAAGTGTTGTGGTAATACTCATTTTAAATTTCAATTTTTTTAATGAGAATTAAAATGGAAAGGAGAAACAAGCCAATGAACAATGGTGACACAATCTTTAGAAAAGATTATAACCTTACAGAAATAAAAAAGAGGAAGGTTGGTGGAGCGGTAGGCTTATTGAGAAAGTGGTTATCTGTTAATACAACAAATCATATGTATAAATCAACCCTGAAACTTAGCTTATTACTCATCTGTTTATTCAGAATTTTTTTAAATGGGGTCTTGATTATGATATGATTATTAGAAGAAATACTAGTAAAATATGTTTTAAATTCAGGTATTTTTGGTATTTTTATATACTATGCATTTTTATTTACAGATCCTTCTTTTTCTCTATCAGAAACCAATTATTTTCTCAAGCAAATTAACTTGTCTTAAGCACCTTTGTGTATTTTACTTGAAATACAAATAAAAGTGTAATAAATATTTGAGTTTTGTGTTATTTTCATAATTAAATCAGGCCATTTGTTTAGCATTTCTTTTCGGTCTTTCCTCTCCATATTGACTGTTTTCTTTTTTCTTCTCAGTTGTGGCAATGAGCAGTAATTGCAGCAGTCTAGACACAGAGACAGATGCAAAGTAGAGCATTATTATACTGAACATTTGCCCTAGTACCATACCGTCTAATTGCCCAGAAAATATATTTCTACATGAATTATTTGTAATTTGACTTTTAATGGACCAACTGTTGTATATTTATGGGGAATCCACTTTAAAAGAACAGCACTGAAAATTGGGCATTTATGTTCAATGTTTAGGATTTTTATTGAATATATTAATAAATAATCTTGGAGTTAAAATAAAAGGTCAGTATTAGAAAAAAAAAAAAGACAATAAATTGTTTAGTTCTGGTAAATGTATGTGAGGGGCTTTGGTTGTGCAGTTTGAAAAAATGTGACCCTTTCAGGAATATTTTTTTAATCCAATATGCAAAAATATATTTTTGGAAATATTTTTATAAGCACCTTCTCATCTGTAAATCACTACTGATCAAAGGATGATGATAAAAGGTGAACAAGGCTATTTAAAAAGCCTGGCCCTTTAGGTCCGCTAAAAGCTGGTTGAAAAAGTTTGAGAAATAATTTTGTGATTTGCTGCAAACCAGCTGACTAGGTGTATCACTTTCTGAGTGGGTTATGTGATTGTCAAATCGCAAGGGGTAATGATGGGAAGGCTAGATTTTAAAAACTAAAAAATACACCATTTTACCATAATACCTTTGGGTCATATTTTTATTTATATAATAAATAGTTAAAAGAGATTCCCTGAGCACTATGGGTTAGTTAAAGGGACAGTATAAAAAATGACGCACTTTTACATACCATGGCCCTTAATGTAGTTTCAAGGAGAGCTTTAGGATATAATGATGATGATGATGTTCAATGATGTTGAATCAGTGCTTTAATATACGTGCGCATGTATTTTAGCTTTACATTGTGCCTCTGTATTTTAGTAAATGAAAGAAAATGTACCAAAAAATGTAAACCAAAGCTTTATCTACTGGCAGAAAATGAGATAATAAAGTAATAATATGTAATATTTCATTACTAGCCTAAAAAGGGATAGAAATATTTTTAATGCATTCTTACAACCAACAAAATGCAAGATACATACAAACATTCATACAAAAAGATACATACAAAGTTTCACAGTTCTAAGTGTTATATTTCATGTGCATGTTTCATAACTTCAGCAACATGAACTGAACCCTGATTTTCCAGTATATAGTGGATCAATCATCTATTTGATGGGAAACGAATTGATAGAGCTGGCCTAAATGTGACTCCAGACTGGTAATTTGGGAAGGTCCAGATCTAATAGGGGGCTGGCCACCATGTTTCACTTACCAGTAATTGTAAGGAACTGAGCATTCAGCAAAAGGGCGTTTGTGCTGCTGCTCGTGTAGCCTGCCCTTTCCCTTTGCTATGAAGAACAATGGGGAATTGATGAAAAACTTATGACCTGCCCATCTGCCCTTTTTTAAGGCATTCGTAACCCCACATTATCAATTGTTATTGTTGTATCCTTTTTCGATTCCTGCCACACTCAAATATTATATATGAATAATAATTTACTATAATAAATATTATTTACTATTATGTATAATGTATATTTGTATATATATATATATAATATAAAGTATAATATATGTATATATATTATACTTTATATATTTATTGATATATCTTCAAATAACTGTTTTCAACTGCTGTTTTGTAGTTCCATCCAAACCACCAAAAATATTGCTTTACTGGCTTTAGTTAAACACTTCCTTACTTCTGTAATATGTCACAATTTGAATCATACAACCATGTACTCTTTTACTTATAGTATATAACAAATTTGTATCATCAGGAATTTTACACTTTTCAGACTTCTTCTTGCTTCTCCAATAACAAGACCCCATTGGTGTGCAAGTTTTGGGCGTGTGGGTGTGGTCTGAGGCTGACCGGCTTACAATGGGCTCCATCCACCTCAATCACTTACAAGTAGTGGACTGTTATGTCTTTGAAATGTATACAAAGAAATATACAGAGTACAGCTTTTAAGGGTTAATCAAATCAATGTGAACGCTTGCATGGTGCAAGATAATAGTTAAGTAATAATAGTTAAGTAAAAGACAATATACTGAACGTAGCTTACATATATCAGAATTTATCGCTAATCTGGTATGATCTGAAATCTGATTGGTTATTTGTGCTGTGTGCATTGCATTAATAGAAGTGTCAGCTACCTCTTTTTGCAGGATTGTGTCACCTCCATAGCAAAAGGGTTATGTAATAAAGTTTAAACATAGACCATGGTGTGCACCTGGCCCCTTCTTTTTTATTTTATCTCATAGGTCAGCAAAGCCAAACGTCCCCGTCATTGTTCATTTCTCTTTTTTTTTGCTGCAGGCTTCCAGGAACTAAAGCCATGTAGCCAAGTACAGTGCAGAGTCTGGATAGAAAGCACCTACTCTTTTCCGCTAAAAATACAGCTGAAATAATTGAAATTGACAGAGCCTTTTAATCAAGTAAACACATTTTAACTAGTTTTTTCCCCTATCCTTCCATTCATGCCAACTATAGAAATTAGCCTTCACTCTTCCTTCACTTACACATGGATACACACACTTGCGTGAACACAAGAAAAAATTCTTTTCTGCTGTCAGCATTCCTCACCAACAATAGTTAGATTAGTGGAAATGAGGGCCTCCACAGAGAAAAGACATTCAGCCACAGAAGGCGCCCTGCAGGAACAGCTGGTAGGGGTTAATAGCTGCTGAACCTCACAGCCAGGGTCTATTCTGTATTGTGTGTAAAACTCCTGGGAAGGAAGGAGACTTGTGACAGCCTCTGGGGTGCAAAGGATCAGAGGTATAGTAACAGGTCACATAAGCGTCGTTCGATGAGATGGCTACCTAAGGACAGCATAAGAAAAAAAGTCTCTTTATTTATGTATAGAAATTGTACCTGTTTATACAGCCTTCTTTGTCCTGTCAAATAAAGCTCTACAGTATTCACTACCTTGGCCAATAGCATTTTAATTCGTGTTACAGCTTTACGAGAACAATTGGAACTGTGGTGTTAATTGAATTATTCACACACCGTAAAATAGGCACAATTCAAGGGATCATGGTCTTGAAATAACCAGAGCACATGCTGGATTTTGCATATTCTTTAGTTTTTTAATTTGGTTTGCTGTTTATGCTTTTTATAATGATGATAGTTTTAAAACAAAAGTTTGAAATAAATGATTTAAGAGCAACGTCAGCGTAGGTTTATTAAAGCAGGATCATGATACTGAATAAGCTTCAGGGGTGGATGCGGATGGGATCAAACCTCCTTTCAGGACCCGTGAACCATTCCAAGCTTAAATGTTAATAACGGATGATCCACTTAACTGCTGCACTCATTGAATTGCTTTGGGGAGTTGGAAGTTTCTTATGTTATGAAGGATAGAAAATAAGAAAACAAACATATTTATATAAGTTTTTATAAGGTTGGGAGGGGACACATTGTGGATTCTTGCCCGTTAAAGTACAATGCCGCCTTTTTTTTACAGTTGTTGCCGAACACTAAAACAATCAAATTCATAAATGGGATTTAAGACTTATTATATTCCTTAAATCGCATACAAGCTTTAAAGTATCTTTATTACCCAATTAGAAGCACCCAATGATTGTTTGATGCACATAGGCTCTGTATGCAGCTGCTCACAAATATTGCAGTTCAAAAATACCAAAGCAAAAATATTCCAATAGGCACAAAGAAAACTTGAAGACCCTGTGCAAGAATAAGTAGCCCAGAAAGGTCAGAGTATTTGGTTTGCTATATTTACATTTGCCAAAACAGTGAGGTTATTTTTATTCTGAAGCCTTTTTTTTTTTACAGCACCTCGCCAAAGTGTGTGTCGTGCCCCACCTTATTGGTGAATGGGTTAAGCTTTCTGACTTTCTGGTAACAGTGAAATTATGACAGAAAGAAAATTGTTCCATTTTAGCATGAAAATGCTTGTACAAATACTGTCGTTCCTTCCTTCTTGCTTTCTTTATAATGCTTCAACGATAGCTAAAATGACAGACATTTGACAGGTATCTGTAAGCATACAGCCCAGGCAGCTCATTAAAGTTTTTATTCCTATGCATTGCCTTTCACAAAGGCAAAAACCCATTAGCATTGACTGTTTTGCAGATTAGAAGAATTAAGGGCTTCAAATGTTGGCTTATACCAAGCAATGTCATTTGTGAAGTGATGTTTGCTTTATTATTTCCCGTACTCTCCCTCTGAAACCAGCCTGACATGACTCTAGCTCAACATAGGGCGTACTGTGCAAACCAAAAAGACTGGCTCATCGATGAAAAGAAACGCATTTCCTTTTATACATGACTGGAATGGCAAAGAGGGGAGACTTTACATGTACTCTTTAGGCTCATTAGAGTCCTGATTATAATAGTTCTCCGATGTAATCTTTAATCGACTTTGACACTAGATTTGCCCCGTTACAAATCCTGTCATGCAAATTAAGTCATTTGTGTTGTTTGATATGGAAAGATCGGCTATGAAATGAAAGATTAGTTCACAGATGAGGCACGGAGACTGCTGCCCTTGTGCACCGTGCAACTGATTACAAGGATGAGATCATCTATTTTTACACGTTGCCGCTAACAGTTATCTTACGCCACCGCTAACATTTAGACAAAGACCGTTAACCGTTTACCCACCGAACGCTTCTCATGTCTTTCTCGTGTTTGTGTGCCGCCGTGTTAAGCGGCAGGCAATTGGTTAAATATTTATCCAAATTCAAGATGCTAAAAATTTTACTAATAAAAAAAAAAAAAAAAAAATAAGAATTGTTTACTTAATACAACTGTCAAAAAGCATAAAAGTGTTCAGTAAATTTTTTGTCCTAAACTTTCCTAGTTTCAATTTATATCTGGAAACTTCACCTTTGAGTAAGTCTTCAGTGACAGATGCTGCTTAAATGCGCAATGTTTTTCATCAATGTATTTGATTTCCCCATTTGTGTCATCTTTACTTTCTAAGATTGCATCTGTTCGTCACATTTTTTCCTGTAAAAATAAAAATTCTGTTTCAATTAAATCTTATTTTTATTTTTAAACCGTGGATAGGTTTTACACCAGTAACTTCTCCATGTCCTCTGTACATTTATGAGTGCATTTCCCTTCCCCCTTCCAGTTTTCTGCTATTGTACTACTTTTCTCATCATTGACACTGTGTGGGTGAATGCTTAGCAGCATTGTACACGAAAATGGTGGATTTTAACATTTCTAAGACTGGCCTTAAGCTAAACAGGGTGGGTTGTAATGTGTAGGTATGATACAAATACCCTGAAAAAAAAAGAACTGCAAAGTGAACACAAACCTAGAAGCTCAGTTTGGCTTTAGATATAAAGAAGCCTGTGATGAGGGGAGGAGGGCAGGGAGGAAGAGGCAAAGCTGCAGGTGGTTTGTCATCTGGAGGAGTAATAGTTATAGGAGCAAGTTTTCCTAACCACACTACACCTCCCTCCTCATTTGCCATATGTGCAGCAAACTTGCCCTAGTGCATGCTTAAGAACTTGCTCAAACTCTCCGGACACAAAAACTTTCCTTTAATATAGATTCCACAAGTGTCCCAAAGAATAAAATCCTCTTTCTGTGCATCAAATGCTTCTGAAAAATTAGAAACGTCATTGTAAATATAGCAGAGACATCACTACTCTGCACATTGCCTGTTCACAGGGCAGAGATGTAGGTTGGGTCCAGCAGGCCCTCCCTCTTTAAATTGGAAGTAAACCTAAAATTTTAATAAAGGTGAGCAGACAGGTTTTTTTTTAATTAATAATAACTAATTATCTGCATGAAACTTACCTGGTTGCAATATTCCAACTAAATGCTTCTTGCTTAATTGTCAGCTTCCTAACTTTATCCTTCTCCGGGTTTTGGATCTGCTGCCAATATGATTGGCCAGGCCAGAATGATGTAACACCTGCACATGATGTACACAGAAATTCATTTATTCCATCCAGGTATGCAAGGATTGTATACTTAAAGCGGAAATAAAATGAAAAATAACACTTCACTTTATGCCCGCAGATCCCTTGATCATGCTAGACCTATCCTTAATCCGGTCCCGCGCCGTCCTGAAATCCTTCTTTGTCCCGCAGCGGGCCCACCATCTTCTTCCTTCTTCTGGGTATGTCACCTGATCTTGCACTGTGCAGGTGCAGGATCAGGTGATGTAGTCAACTGTAAAGGGGATAAATAAGTGAGCCGATCTAACAGCGTATGCATGAGATCGGCATCTCTTTCCCCTTACCGAAGAAAAATGCCCTAGGATGCCAAAAGCCTCCCATTATACATGATGTAGGTATCCCAGGAGGCTCTGCGCTCCCATTCAGTCTTCATTGCCGCAGCTTCACCCTTTTTTTAGAAAAAAAGTGTGTTGCACTTGACAAAAAAAAAAATAAATTAATTTATATAAAATGGTTGTCTATCCTTTTATGTAAAGTAAAAACATTGAGTTTAGGTTTTTACTAAAAATGCAAAAGGACAGATAAGTTTTTACAGAAGAGATATATGTGTCCCTGCAGAAATGAATAACCTGTCTGCTTTGTTTTTATTAATTTGGTTTAGTTCTGCTCCAACATCTTCAACAACAATGACAATTTGACTTTTAAAATAACTTAAGTTTAAAACTTAGTTAAAAAAACATGTGATCAACATTTTAATACTTTGTGACATTATCTTCTGAAAGATGTGCATTAAATCCTCAGCAAAATAGAAATTGTTTCTGATAATTAAATAAAACCGAGCAACTTGACTTCTCAATGTCAGCTGATGACAAACTCGGCAAGGCAGTGCCTGTTGCATCCTGGTAATGTTTCTCATTTTAGATTGACAGGTTGGGGAGTTTAACCACATGAAGAAGATAATCTTACTTGTCATGGCTTCTGGGTGATTAACTGTCTGATTCCGTAAAGGAAAGTGAAACCATGAAACACATTTCTTTTTTATCTTAATGGATTGTTTTTGTGTGTAAAGCTATGTACACACGTTAGATTTCTGTCAAAAGAAAGGATCTTTCGTGATTGTTTGCAGTGACAGTAGAAAGAACTAGTTCTGTACACACAACACCGTTCAGTTCTACGGTGAGCAACGGACAAACAGGAGGCACTTCTTAGAAAATGACACCAGTTGTCCAGGTCGGTCATTAAGTGATCCGCCATGGCAGATCACTCAATGATACTTGGAGACCACTCTACACATTAGATTTCTGCCTAAGATGATCCCAAACATTTATTCCGAGCAACAACAATCAATGGTTTGTATATAACTTCACACATGGGGTACTGACTGTCAGAATATGTGCAAAAAGATGTGACTGTCAGCATGATCACTGCAAAAAATGATCTTTTCCAGAAGAATGTGAGAATGTAAATGTTTTTTTTCAAGTTACCTGATTACGAGGTTAGGCACTGCATACACCATACATAATAGTGTTGGGCATGTGGATTAGAATTTCCGAAATTGGTAATAAAATAAAATATTGAACCCAGAATTTGTTGGCTGAAAACAACAGTAAAGTGTTGATAGTTCGTTATAACTGTACAGGACTAGAAAAATAACTGAATGAAATACTGAATCATACTTCACATGAATCACTGGGACCTTGAAGCTGCAAGTTGTACTTGTAGTACACATTTTAGGCTGCTTCAACCAAAAGAAACAAAACATTTGCTAGAAGCTATTTTACACAAAAGAATAAGCCCAAACCTTCCTACCTTTTCAATTTTTCTAGAAAAGTTGAATCATGTGTTCCAGATAGATTGGGTTAGGACCTCCTTGGTTAAAGAAACTTGAAATAAATGTTTTTTAACATTAAAGAAATGTGGAAATCCTATGCTTTTGGTAAATTGGTAAAACCTTTGAGCAAATAACGTGGTACGTGTATAGGTTATTATCTAACAATCCACCTTTTATGTTTTAATGAGTTTGTGGACTAGGGTCCCTTTGCCTTCTTTTCTGTAACACGCCAAAATTTAATGTTGGACAGTGTATTTCTTTTTTCTTTGACTCATTTTCTTTACCCGGTCTGAATTTGTATTCCCACATTTGAATGGTGACATCTGTATTAATAATATCTTTTGTCCATTTTTCCAAAAAAAAAAAATCAGCTCCTAGTTGACAGCCAACGGCAGTTAAACAAAGGTACTTGTACATACAGTATACTTACTTTTTATTTTAAATATTAACATTATTTGCTGAACAAGTATCTAATTGACAGCTAGCAGAGCATTGTGGTCCTATTGGCCTGAATGTCAAATGTAATTCAGTATGTGTGGATAGCATGTTTTACTTTGGTGTAGGAACTTTGGAAAAGCAACCACAATATCTAAAATCTAATGTAGACTTTTTGAAAAATGTAGATAAATGTTGGCAAGTAATGGACTACATGAGGCACCTGTACCAACACCAGCCAAAGTATCTGTAGCCTGTGTCACTGTATGTAGCCTAAAACTAAGACATATAGGCAAAACAAACGCAAAGCATTGAAACTTGCTGCTTACCACTGTAAAAACATTTTATGGCAATACCACCTAGCAGCCAATTACATACATATTAGATATCCTTGTTTATTTTTTACAACACTTTAGCACCCTAAGCCAGAAGAAGTTAGAACATATAGAGCTATCGTGAGCACTGGCAATTAGCCCGTCTCTAACTGAGATAAAGGACGATTACCATGTTACAGCAGCTGCAATGCATCAAGACTAGGTGGCTTATGATGAAGCAGTAAGAGACAGAGGCCAACACAATGTCTTCTCCTGTATTCTTGCAATTATCATCCAGCCTTAATATGGCACCGACATATTACGCAGGGCTGTACAAAGTCCATAGTCATGTCACTAACTGTCCGTCAAGGGGGCTTACAATCTAATGAACCCTACCATAGTCATATATCTTTAATACAGTCTAAGGTCATTTTTTGGGGGAAGGCAATTATTCTAATCGCATGTTTTTGGAATGCAGACAGAAACCAGAGTACCCTGAGGAAACCCACAGAAGCACGGGGAGAACCTGCAAACTCCATGCAGATAGTGTCCTAACCAAAATTTGAACCTGGGACCTAGCGCTGTAAAGGCCAGAGTGCAAACCTCTGAGCCATCGCACTGCCCATGCTTCCTTGTGATGTTGGCATGATGGCACAACCTCTTCCTATTGGCTGTAGATGAAAAGGTACACGGAAGGGTAGGGCAGAATGAACTACAAGCCAGTGCTGGATATTCACATTGGCAAAATTAGTGCACTCTTGTTTCACTTGTCTCCAATGAAAGCCTGGACATCAAAGGTTAAGAACCAGGTTTTTTTTAGCCATCAACTGACATACCCAAAGTCACTCTGTGTAGTCACTTGATATATGAGTCCAAATTAGTTGCTTGTGGATATTACAGACCTGAACAGCTAAACGTAAAATGAAAGGAAGTACTAGGTGTTGATTGGTGGATTAATTTACCCATGGGATGGGGGATGTTGATTTACAAAATATCAGGGAACTAAATGTTTTAGCAAGCTAATATCATTCATTTTCTCACATAAAGAATAATGAAACCTCCTTGATTGGTGTGGGCAATAGTTTTATTTTTTCTCGTGTATTCAGATATTTAAACCTTTGTTTAATTGTGCACAGAAAAAGGAGCTAAATAAAATGCTAGACACATACAGACCTTATATAACAGCAGTTCTATATACAGTATGTGCATGATCCACTCGCTGGCCATCCCATGGCGACACTCTGGTGACCCTCAGAGAAAGAAACATAATTAAATTAGAGCTTCTAAACAAACCAATGCCTATAAATCTTTGTTCAGACCTCATTGTGGATTACACTGAATGATTTAGTAGTAGATGAAGGTGACAAACAGTCCCCAAGTGGACTAACACTGTATTGTATAGCTGAGAGTAAAGCTTTAGGTTCAATAAAATTGGGAAGATCGGTAAAAACTCCTTAAAGGAACTTTAAAGGGACATTTTTTAAACCAGGTCATATGGCACAGGAGAGGGGAAAGAAGAAGTAAAAAGAAAAAAAAAGTAAAAAGGAGTAAAAAAAACCCTTTAATACCCCACAAAACACCCATAAATTCCAACAATGCTAATGAATGTCTCCACAGTTTTCAATGGAAGCATTAATAAGCATTTATGGATGTTTTCAAGTATTTATGAGCATTTTGGCAGTATTTATGGGTATTTTTAGGTTACCATTTTTCTGCAAGTGTTTTCATTGCAGCTCAAAAATACAACACCCCAAAGCACCTCTAATGTGTACCGGGACATTGGAATAAATTGAAGTTTCACATATAGGCAATTAAACAAAGCATTTTACTGCTGGGGAAAAAAATTGTTATAAAGCAATCCTAAAAGATTGTTCTTTCAAGATTGCTTAATCAGTTCACCTGTTTTTTTTTTTATAAAGAGATCTAGAACAGTGATCGCCAACTTTTTCTGACCTATGGAACACTAAACGCATAGACTCTGGACCGCGCATACTCGGGGAGCTGTGTGTCAATCAAAGGGTGAAGAAACTTCCCCCAGAGTGACGTCATAATGCCAGAACCCGCCCACTCTCCTACCTAATTCTTTAAAGAATATATATATATATATATATATATATATATATATATTTATATAAATATATATGTAATCTCTATTCCAGCAGCAGTGCAAAGTTCACATTTTTGCCATAACACAAATTTTCAGCAAGCTGGCCTTTATGAAAACTAGAGGAAAAAACACACAGGAGCTGACTTTTGAAATGAACCCAAACATAATATGTTTCTACGTTAGCATGCTAAGTAGCTGGAAAATAGCATGACTGCCCCTCATTATTACTGAATAAGGTGATAAAAGCATCTTTGTCTCCGAGGCACCCCTATAGTGCAAGCCGCAGCATGTATGTAGAATTAGCCATATTCAACTGCGAAATTCACTGTGGGCTTCCACACAATGCAGTTTAGCACTGGTAGATTAGATTTCAGTGCCAAAACCAGAAATTATATTATGAAGGCAGAAAATCCAGCAATACCGCAGCTGACTCACTCAGCAGCAGAACACATACTGTAAAAAAATAAAGCATTAGTCACAACAAAGGGAATTGTTACTCAAGTTGTGAATGACCTGCTCAGTTTTAGAGTTATGCTCACTTTAGTTAATAGGGTTTCGGGGTGTTTAAGATTTCTGTAGCAATTTGATTGTTAATCTTCTGCATTTAATAGGTGCCACCAGGCATGGGTCATTCCATCCGAAAATGCAATTTTTTTCAGTATTGTGTAGGTGTTGATGGTACAAATCTTTCTCCAAAATATTTTTTATTATATCTCCTCAAGTTCACTGACACAATCATACATGATGTCTCTGCTCACCAGGCCACTCCAACCATATCCACCCTTCCACCTGTAAACCATCACTGGCTTCCCTCAGCCCTGTTACTGTGGATGAAGTCTCCTCTTTTCTCTCATTATCTCCATCTACTACCTGTCCACTTGACCCAATTCCCTCTGATCTACTCCGTGCCCATTCCTCCCTCCCACCCTAACCAAACTATTCAACCTCTCCCTTTCTACTGGTATCTACCCCTCCACTTTCAAACATGCCATATTTCTCCCTATCCTGAGAAACCCTCACTGGACCCCTCCCTACCCTCTAACTACCGTCCTATCTCCCTTCTCCCATATGTCTCCAAACTTCTTGAACGCCTTGTCTACAAAAGACTCACCCATTACCTGAGCACCAGCTCTCTCCTTGACCCCCTCCAGTCTGGTTTTCGAGCTGCCCATTCCACTGAAACAGCCCTTACTAAAGTGGCCAATGACCTCATCAGAGCTAAGTCTCAAGGCAACTTTTCCCTGCTCCTTCTCCTTGATCTTTCCTCTTCTTTTGACACTGTTGATCACACCCTTCTAATACAAATCATGCACTCCATTGGTATCAGTGACACTGCTCTCTCTTGGTTTGCTTCCTATCTGTCTGACCGCTCCTTTCAAGGTTCTTTCAATGGTAATTCCTCCTCGCCCACTTTCCTCTCTGTTGGTGTTCCCCAAGGGTCAGTCCTTGGACCGGTTCTCTTTTCTCTGTACACCTCCTCTCTCGGTAATCTCATATCCTCCTTTGGCTTACAGTACCATCTGTATGCTGATGACACTCAAATCTATCTGTCCACCCCTGACTTGTCTACCTCAGAACAGAACTCATCATCATCCCCCCTCAAATTCCAAATCTCCCCCTGACATATATCTAAATGTTAACAACACTGTTATTCGGCCCTCCCCTCAGGCACGTTGTCTTGGCGTAACCTTCTGCCTTCACATTTACCCCCCATATTCAGAACATTTCCAGGTTCTGTCACTTTCATCTATGTAAGATCTCCAAAATCCGCCCCTACCTGTCCTCTGAGACCACCAAACTCCTTGTACATGCTCTTATCATCTCTCGCCTGGACTACTGTAACATCCTTCTCTCTGGTATTCCACTAACCCGACTCTCTCTTCTACAAACTATTATGAATGCTGCAGCCAGACTCATCTATCCTTCCCATCGCTCCTCTTCCGCTGCATCTCTTTGTAGTTCTCTCCATTGGCTTCCATTTCACCTTAGAATCAAATTCACGCTCATGTGCTTTGCCTTCAAATCCCTACACAGTTATTGTCCCACTTACCTTTCTGACCTGGTAAAAAATGACTCCCCCAGATACTATCTCCGCTCCTCCAATGACCTACTAATGACTTCCTCACTGATAACCTCATCACACGCATGGCTCCAAAACCTTTCTAGAGCTGCCCCGACTCTCTGGAATGGTCTTCCTCATCCTATTTGGCTTGCTCCTACTTTCTGCTCATTTAAAAGAGCACTCAAAATCCATTTTTTCCAACTTGCCTACCCATCTTCTTCTGTCTTTTGAAACCTTCACTACTTCACACCACTACATATCCCCCTCCTATTGTGTGTAAATTCCCCCACCTACTAGATTGTAAGTTCTTCGGGGAAGGGTACTCTCCTCCTGTATCACTGTCTGTATTAGTCTGTCATTTGCAACCCCTATTTAATGTACAGCGCTGTGTAATATGTTGGTGCTATATAAATCCTGTTTATTAAAAATAATAATAATAGTAATAATAATCTCACTGCCCACCTGCTGCAAATATTATGATGAGGTGTCATTCATCCAGATAAATTGTTTATTTACATGATATTGTTTTACATGAATGAAGACAAGGAGAGAGAGAGGCAGTGGGTGAAAGAGCCAGAGCCTCTCTTAGAAAAGTCACTGGAGTCACTTAAAACTACAAAACTGTCTTGTTTCATGCACATATGTTTCAAAATTCCTTGCAACCTGCAAATCATTGGAATGCACATTAAGCCATGGCATTCTGTGTGCTGTAGTTTAAATTTTTTTGCCCATGCAGCGCATACTCCACTTTCTTTCCACCCATGCCACTCTGTGCACTTGCATTAGAACCATACTGACTTATTGAGCTTACATGAGATGTTGGATACATTCTACAAGTTAATCACAATGCATCCGCTGTAAAAAGAGAAAGCAAAATGCTCCCTTATACCCAGAAATAAAATGTTCCAATTCACTCCCTGCATTGGCAAAGGGAAGGGTAAAACCATATATAAGTAAATGAGAGGGCACTTTTAAATCTAGATTACCTGGATACTATATGCTTCTTGATAAAATATACTTATCTGCCTGATTGCAGTCTTCTTTTGTCAAAATTGATTGAACTGCACACATGAATTCCAGTTTCCCCGGAGACTGCTGGGACTAAATGAAGGTTCATGTCATCCCAGCCCAGCTAATGAAGGTAGCTGAAGATCGAAACGAGGAAGAGGGGAAAAAAAAATGGAGCAGCCTATGAAGGAACAGGGAGTGTATTTAAAAAATTGCGATTAAGCAGGTAAGGGGTATTTTACTACTATTTCTAGAAATGAGTTCTGCTTTAACCTCCCTGGCAGTATGATTATTTTGTATTTTTAAATTTAAAATCAGTACATTTGTCATTTAAAAATACTTCTAATTTTAAATTTCCCGCTGGTCCCACTCCCCCCCCCCCCCGTCACCCCCACACCCGCACAATCGGCAAGGCTAAGGGACGTGCCGATGCTGGCTGGACATCACCAAGTGGGCCTAGATGTCGGGCTGGCATCGCTGGAGGACGCTGCGGGCTCGGGAGGACCAGGTAAGCCCTCAATTCCACTTTATAGCTTTCTGTAAAGAAATTTCACCCCGAGACACACTCGGGAATACCACCAGGGGGTTCAACAAAATCTGGCATAAACAGGTTACCTAAAACAGGCTCATGCTACAAGGAGTGGAACTTTAACAAATGAGTATCATCATTCAGAAGTAACTAGTAAAATGCTAGTAACTAGTAACATGCCCTAACCCCTTATGAGCCCCTTTGTTCTTTTGATAGCTTGTGCAGTAGGATTAATTGTACATGTAAGGCCACCCCTGAATAAAATAGAAATAATATAAACTAGCTGTAACAAATCTGCATACAGTTCAGCCATTCTAAAAGATATGTTTGGTTCTATTTTATCTAAGTGTAATAGCGGCTCTGTTAGTGGGGATTTCTGATAGGGCTCTCAAATCATTCAAATCTGCTAGCTGCTGGAAGTTCCAGGCAGTGACCTGAAGTAATTTTGTAAAGTTGCTATACCCTTTTTACCTTCCCCTTAATGTAACTCCCTCTGTAATTATCTTAATTAGGCAGACAGAACACTGACATAATGTATAGTCACTTCTGCCAACCACCATTAGCCACCTTGAACCTATTTTTCTGTAACTTTTTATGAGAAGCTGGATTTCTGCATTTGATCTAAAACCATTTCTTGCTATCCTTAATTGCAGTAACATTGTAAGGAGTATTTGCATATGAATAAGCAACAGATCTTGCGCCATATTCCTCTGCCATTAGTCCTGCACCCACCGCGTGGATACATTACAAGCCAGATGTTAAATTGCTTTGACTTTTGGTGTTAAAATGACTACTAGTATTATGTTAAAAAAATGTTGAATCCAGATCTAATACTGGCATTTTCAGAGAATAATACATGAGGCTAGCACTGATATAATACAGTAAATGGTCCTTTTACCAATTTTTATGGGTAAATCTAAGTAGAAAAATCACACACAGTGACTGAAAAATTTACTGCATTTACTGCAGCTTAAGAAAAAGACCAATTGCTTGATTGTTCATAACAGCGAAATGCGGCTGAAAAGATGTTGGGATGTGTCCCAGATATCATGACACAACAAACATTACAATTGATCTCTATTCAGGCGAGTAAAACAGAGAGGAAAGCAAAACAATCACAGTTTTAAAGGAATGATAATGCATTTCTAAAAATAAACGGCATGTTATACTGTGGGTGTGGGCATATTATGTAAAAATATTCCTTCAATTAGTGCCCCCGATATATTCAGTATGGAGCCTATTTCTATAGCAGTGAATTTGACTTTATATTTATATTAATAACTTTGATTGATCAAGGCACCAACATATTACACAGCACTATATAATAAATAGGGGTTGCAGATGACAAACCTATATATACTTAATAAAGGAAAAACCATGACACAAGAGAAAGAGCTTACAATCCAAGAGTTGGGGTAGAGTGGAGTTCAAATAAAAGGGGGATATGAAATGGTCACTAATTAGTGCTGGTTTAGGTGACAGATGAAAAAAAAATGCTAAAGGTAGCAGCAAGCCTAATGGGACTAGAGGTAAGATAAAAACTCCAGAGAATGGGGACAGCTTTACAAGAGTCTTGGAGCCATGCATGGGAAGAGGTTATGAGTGAGAATTAGTAGAATATTGAAGAAGTAGAGAGGGTGACTAGGGATGTATTTCTGTATCAGATCAGAAGTCTGTGGAGTGATTTAAAAGCAAAGCACAGCAGCCTTACTTCATAGTGGGATGGACAGATGAGTCTTGCTGTTTTGTGTTGGGGAAGGTCCTTTTTTGTTCCGGTATGACTGTGCCCCCGTGAGTAAAGCCAGGTCCATAAAGATGTTGTTAATATAGATTGATGTGATGTTCCTAACCTTAACCCTTCTAAACATCCTGAACAGTATGCAAATTCATGATTGGAAGTTGGATCTGCTCATTGTTTCCAACGAACTAAAACAAACTAAAGACTGATTGCTGAGGGATTGAAAAGAATTGTCTTCTCCTCTGACCAGAAGGATTGAACTTTACTTAATTAATAAGAGGGCTCTGATATGATAAATAGAGGCTTCACAAATTAAAAAATAATTATTATAATTATTATTGCCAGCCTGTATGTTTATAAATACATACATAGCTATACCAGAACCGGGCACAGGTAAGGCTTGTTAGGCTTGCACAGCCTCAGTTATAGGTATGACACATTTAGCACATAGTGTCCAAAAATGGATGGACTTTGTCAGGAACATTTTACAACAGAGTATATAGAGAGAGTTTTGATACTCAATAAAGCCTCCTGTCTCCCCCCACCCCCCTCGATTTTCTCCAAATTCCCCCTCACATCTCTGTAAATAACACAGTAACTTGCCCATTCCCATCTGAAGTAACTTTACTTCCCTCCACCCTCCCTAGATCTAGGACATCTCTGGTTCCTGCCACTGTTCATACTTTGCTAACTCCAATCCTCAGACAACACCAATTTCTTGGTTCCTACTACCATTTCTCACCATAACTACTTAAAAATAATTTTAATTGGTATTTAACAAACAAGACTATCACCTGTGCAATCCATCATGATTGCTGCAGCTAGACGTACAGTATTTACCCTTCATGTTTCCCCTCATATGCTGCTTCCCTCTGCAAATCCCAACATCGGCTTCTATTTCATCTCAGAACGAGCTTCAAGCTACTGTGCCTTGTCCTTAAATCACTTCATCTTTTGTTGCCCTCTCCACTCCTTCAATGACCTGCTAATGACTTCTCTTATAACCTCTTCCTACGCACAGCTTCAGGACTTCTGTAGAGTCACCCCCACTCACTGGAATTCCCTCATCTGTTCCAATGTGCTTTATTCTACTTTTAACACATTAAAACAAGCCCTTTAAACCAACCTTTCAAAATCTGTCCACCAATTACCCATTCTTCTAACCATCACTAATTGGCCACTATTGCATTTTCCCTAACTATTGTATAGTATGCTCCCCTTCCTCTTGGATGGTAAGCTTTATTGGTCATCTACCCATCTCCGTTTGTAGTTGCTATGCATAGAGGTTTGTTGTCTGTGGTCTCTATTTATTGTATAGTGCTCCACAAAATTTTAAATAAAATGTTGTTGTTGTTGTGATATTAACCTCCCTAGCTGTTCATTTCTTTCCAGTTTTATATGTCTAAAAGCGGTACATTGTTTTTCATGAAAATGTATTTTACAGTATATTATATTAGTATGAGTATAATAAAGTTTGAAACACAAAATTATGTAAAAATAATAAATTGAATGAAATAAAAAAACTATATATTTAAAAAAAAATTTAATTTGTTTTAATTTTTTTTTAAATACATATTATACTCATACTAATATATATACTGCAAAATAAATGTTCTTGAAAACAATGTACTGCTTTTACACATAAAAACCCAATGTATTGCATTCAATACAGTTATTTTGTATTGAATGCAATACAAATGGATTTTGAATTTCCCGCCCCATCCCGCCGGCAACGTACACACGCACTGACATCACCGGGAACTCCCCGGTGACTAATCAGATGCAGAAGCCGGCCGGAAGGAGAGAGAAGAAGACGGAGATCGCCGCGATGGACGACACCGGCGGATCAGCTAAGGGTCTATTTACTATTACCTACCATAGGATTACCTACCCCGAGTGTGACTCTGGGTTACCTCTAGGGGGGTTAATATTTTCCATCACAAGCTAGAGCCAATGGACCTGATTTAGTAAAGCCCTCCCAGACTGGAGAGGATAGACTTTCATGGGAGACCCTGGGTGATCTACCGAACCTGGAGTGGATTTCTTAAAATGTAGTTGGCAAATATTTTCAATTTTGGAGCAGATCCATTCTAGCTTTGCTGGATCACCCAGGTTCTTCCATCATAGTCTTTCCTCTCAGGTCTTGGATAGCGTTAATAAATCATGCACAACCAGTATACAAGTAAAAAGTGTCAAGACGCTAAAGTGAAGCAACAAATGATAGCAACTGGCAGCATTCTATAGAGTATGCTCAGTTCTGGAACATGACTGCACCCCAGCACCCTGAATATGTTATTTAGGTAAATTTAATGCCTCAAGCACCTCCACATTTCCAAGCAGATTGAGTACCTCTAGGGGCCCACACATTGTTTAGTGATAGCAGAATTTGTTTTTGTTACAGAGGCACAGTAGTGAAGATATTCTTGCTGAATACCATGACACTTGCTTGAGCCTCCTAGTAACTATGATCTTACTCACTCAATTCCAGTGCTCAAAAGAAGCTGCTTGTTGGTGCAGATGTATTATACCATTTGGCAGTGATTATTTATAGCTGGAAAAAGTAAAACATTCTGTAGCATGCATGTAAAGATTAGGATTTATCGTGTAAGAATCCTTGAACAATTTTATCAAAAGCCCATTTCTATGTGGTGTTTTACTGCAATAAATCATGGAGCAGGAATCTATCTCAGGACACCGCCTCACAGATAAATGAACAGTGAGGAGAAGGGGTCAGAACAGATTTTCTGTCTTGGAACCTGTCACTGGCAAAGACCCACCAACATTTTACTCATAATTCTTCACCTGCAATATTCTGCAGAATCAAAGAAGAGAAAACATCTGGACAGGGCTAAATTAAACACAACCAAGGAGAAGTAAGACAAAGCAAACTAATGTGCGTGTGGGACACGTGGAGAATAAAGTACGGTGTGGATGCCATCATGAAAACAATATGATATTCTTACTATATTACATTATAGTGGTATATTATGCCAACATATTTTATCTATGCAGGTCAATTCAAATATTGGGCTCTATCAGAAATAAAATAAATATTTCACTGCCAGACCAAGTTTTCATACACATGCAAAAATATGTGCACATTATCATCATTAATATTAATAATAAACTGTATTTATATAGCGCTAACATATTACACAGCATTGTAAATTAAATTGGGGTTGCAAATGACACAGGTACAAAATATTAACACAGAAGGAAGAGAGGATCCTACCTGAAGAGCTTATAAGATCTTTCAAGAGTCTAAGAGGAGGGGGAAGTAGCACAAAATAGGAGGAATATGATAACAGTTTTTTAAAAAAGATATTTAGTATATAAAGAAAAAATATGGTAGTTCCAAATTTTAATGCTGCATGATAAAAATATATATACATATATATATATATATTATCAATTGTGGGAGCTTTTCAAAATGATAGAATACTCAAAATCTTATACATGCATTAAAAACTTTACCTGTTTACCAGTTTTAATTGTGTGAGGTCCCTAAAATGTTTTTTCTCCATCTGGTTTGTTTGTGGTGATAATTTGTGTTGCATAAGGGGTCTTTTACATATGTTCATGCATAATATATTGCTATAACAAGGGAGCTGAGATGTTTCAACTCTATAATACAGAGGCAGTTTACAGCTGTTTATGGAGACATCAAGAGTTTGTTTGACCTCTGATATCTTTTCTTCTTCCAGCCTAAATACATTCTACTGGGATACTGAAGCTCGAAACCTAGAATTGCCTAAAACTGGGCACAAAAAGATCAATGAATGGGTGGCCGTTGATCTAACTCTACTCTCCACCCCAAATTCCTTCCACTAGTCCAAGCTGCTACTTTGCCCAAATTATGATAACAAAGAAAAGTTTAACATTTAATAACATTGTTACATTAGTAAATAAGCTATAGTATACATCCTTCATAGTCAAAGGGATAAAGCACCACTATGTGATTAATACATATAATAATAACATTTGGAATATTAATTCCTTTATTTCATACATTTTTATATAAAGTAAAGTCTGCAATAAAGATGACAGTACCAAAAATATTGAATAAACTATTTTAAAAATGATTTAAAACCTTGGTTGTAGCACAACAGTAACTGTTTCCTTTTGGACTCTCGCTCTCCAGTTATAACAATCTACAGAGCAAGAACACGAAGACATGAGAACAGGAAGGAGTTAAACCTTGATTTTTATTTTTAGCAGCATGTATAATCTGAATTTAAAATACTGAGCACTGCTAAGAACATGTTCTTTTCAGCACATCCATGAAAGCTAGTTGGAGCAATAATAGTTTACATTTGCTTAAACAAGCCTACATTTTCACGTGCTTCCATAAAATTGTATATATTGAATATTCATATAACATATTTTACAGAGACCTGACAAGTTTTCTTTGTAAACATCAATAAAGAAAATCTTCAAAAACACTATATATTCCTTGAACGGCTGCCTAGTTTCCTATGGATTTATAATAGGTCTATTGACTGAACATCATAACAGACTGTAAAAATTTCAGCTTCACTATGCATTAAATAAAATATCAATGTCAAGCATTTTTGTAGTTAATTGCAAAAAAAAATAAAAAAAAATTACAAAATGTTCCTTTTCAATGTCAACATTTCTCTTTATCATTTATTTGATGTGTTTTATTAAAACTGCCAGATACATAGAAAAGGTACAATACTAACTTCATCCCTTTACTTGTATAATTAGCAATTACGCATTATATACATGGCCATGGAAGAAAATATACTAACATTAATATCTATTTAAAGACCCATATTTCTTCCCTTTGTGTGTCTAGTCTCTGCAATACTTTGCAGAAGCAGTGTGTTTGGACTGCTGATCTCTACTTGGTTACATTTAAATATTCCCTGCCATTGTGCACATCAAATGAAGCTTGTCTAACAACTGGACAACAAATGTTGTTCACACTTAGCTATTGATAACTAAATGAATTTGGCCTCATCTGATTCTAGGGAACTCATTGCATTGTTACATGCCAGCCTTTCAGCACCTGAATGAACATATATTTCATGCTGGTGTATCCATGTAGGCATTCATTTGTCATTTTATATGGCTTTTTATTGTGATGCCATAATTTCTTGTATGTGGAATATTACATACAAATATTTTATAAATCTGTATCACCCTGGGGTATACTTATTGCTTTTTTAAGTTGCACCAGGGCAACCTATCCACCGGTGGATTAAAAAATTAAGGGAAATATTTAAAGATAAAATCACAATAAATTAAGCATTGTTTTTTTCTCTGATTCTGTGCTTTTGACAGAGAAGAGAACAATGCCATATATATATATTGCTATATATATATATATATATATATATATATCTAACCCCATTTTACTTACAAATTTTAAGCTTGTCACATTGGTTCATTAAAGACTAAACCTCTCCAAGATTGGTGGATAAGATTGGTGGATTTCCAAGATTGGTGGATTTCCAAGATCTATTATGTGAGAACCTGAGTGATCCAACAAACCTGGGATAGTTCTCTTAAAAGTTGACAAATATTTTCAATCCTTTCCAGTTTTGCTGGATAACCCAGGTTCCCCCACAACAGTCTATCTTTACCAGCCTTGGAGAGCTTTAGGAAATCATACTCTTTATGCACAGGGTCGTCTTTAGATTTTCTCTGGCAATGCTTTGTCCTTATTAAAGCAGAGAACATTACTGATGTGATGTAAGCTGTGGTTATCCAAAGGAAATTCAGAGCTGACCTGTGTCCTCTGCACAATTTCTGCGTTATTTGTATTACTTTGAAAAGGCTATGTATCCCTCTCAAGGGTCTTTAAAAAAAATTAAACATAGGAAAATGTGTATAAGTTGCACTTGAAGATCTACTGCAGATTTTTTCTTTTCTGTGCCATATGCTTTAAGTTTTACATAAATGTTTGTTTAAAAGTTTTCTTAAGGAAGCAAAAGTCTCCCTATTACCAGTTTATTGATTCTATAGCTTGGAAGCAAAGCAGGAGGCAACTGAAGCAATGCATTTTGTCTAGTAATTCAGTTTGTTCCATTATTCAGATGAAAATTCACTACCTTTATTAAACAGGTTGTGTTATAGCTTTAGGAAGTTGCCAGACTAACTGACAAGGGAGAAATAATGTCTACAAGGAGCCACGGTGCTGGGTGCCTGCGTCATCTCTGTGTTGCCTCCTGTCTCTGCCTTGTGCTGACTTGCTTGGTCTGGCTTCAGAAAATTGATAAGTAGTAAAAATGACTTTCGGGGATATATAAAGCAATAAAGCACTGGAGAGGATACTCAGTTACAATCAGCAACAGTCCCTAATAACATCTTTCTTAACAAATCCTATCTGTCTTGTATATATGCATTTAGTGAAAATTGCCTAATGTGTTCTTTCACTGTGTTCTGTGTAATTACTTGACATCTTCCGCTGTGTTACATTTATTCCATTTCCCATGAAAAATCTCATCAGACTTTAGCTGGATGTTTGTTTTTTTTAACAATGCAGCCTTTAGGGTTTTTTTTCCAACTACAGCTTTTGGTGTTTAGCAAATCTAGGGTGTTCATGGGGAAATTGTTGGCCAGATCATTCTCAAGAACCAATCATCCCCAGCCAACCACTGAGACACTTCAGCCAGAATATTGATAGATGATTATCAGCTCAGGGAAGGATTTATTATTTATAATTTTACTGACATAGTGAATTGTTTTTTTGGAAATTGTTTTTTTTTTCATATTAGTAGTTGTAGTCACTTAGTAGTAGAAGGAAACTAGTAATCTAAACCATGGGAACTTTGTCCATACTTGATGGTAAAGTCATCACAACTTTGCCCCATTTACTAAACTAAATGAATTTTCTTTTTACCACAGTGATTTTACCTTAGCTTTGTGAGTGAGGTGAGGGGTAGAGAAATTCTATCATCCAAAAATGGAGGGCACCTGAACAAGAATAAACAGTAACCTACTGCAAAACATATCCACTTGTCCTATATGTTTATTGGCATCCTATGTCCTAATCCTCTACCTTTCATCCTCTGAAGTTACAAGCAAAGTAGTCCTAATACTGAAAGAGAATGTTTTTTTGTGATTGACAAATAAGACTAAAAGACTATAAAAAGGAGTTCCAAAAATGTCCAATCCAGATTTGCTGGATTACGCACGATCACTGATGAAAGTGTATCCTTTCCAGCCATATAGAGCTTTATTAAATCAGGGCCTATGTGGCAAATTATTTTAAAGATCTGCTGGCAGCCGGTATGTGGACAAAGTCTTACAGATCTCAGACATTAGTGGAGAAAAAGAAAGTGCTAAGGTATGGTTTCTGGTCTTCTGGTGCTCAGACATTTAAAGTGCACTAATTCTGGGGAAGCCCAATACAACCAATCCATGTTATTTCATAATTGACCTACCTACATTAAGTAAAATCTGGTTGAGTTTTGTGGGTTACTGAGCGTTGTACTGCATTACTAAACATGACTAGTAGAAATATTCAATGCTTGGCATATGGCAGTTCATAGCATGCAATACATTGATTAATTGAGATTGGCTGCATGTAGCAAGGAAATGAAATACATGTAATGTAACCAAACTCAATGTTATCTCTTTGGTTTGGAGTTGTTTTTTTTCAGCTTTATCATAAAACTCTTAAGCTACATACACACTTCCAATTATTATCGTTGGAAAACGAACGACGAACGTTCATGCACGATATATATGAACGATCGTATAGCACCGATCCTGCACATAGAGTTAACGACACGATCGTTCGTAGATATTGTACACACAATAGATACGATCGTTTGAGCGATAGAGGAACTATGTGCACGACAGGAAAGTGAACGGACGTTCGTTCATCACGCATGCTCAGCTCATGGACGATCAACGAACGACCGTACACACGAACGATGGTCAACGATCGTCGTCCAATCCGATCCGTCGGTCCGGTCGTTCGTTTCCAGCGACTTTCCTCGTTCGTCGGCGTCGTTGGTTACTTTTTTACGAACGATTTTTTGCCCAATCGATCGTTCGTCGTTCGATTGGAACGATAAAAATTGGAAGTGTGTACTCTACTATATCTCAACTTTACCTCTGCTAGTCTACATGATAAACACAAAATAATCAAGAAGAGACATCATTATTTTATCTAAATAAACTTTTTTTTGCTGGAATTGGGTTTTATTAAATCCTACTAAAACCCCTGAAATGAAAAAAAATGGTAGAGAGATATTGAGACCAACCAGAATCTCATTGGTGGTCCCATTCAGCTATCAGGCAAAGATCAGTTGCAGCCCTTATGTCTTAAACTTGAAAGAAGAAAACATTTTAAAAAAGAGATATATTTAAATAGAGAGTGTTTGTTATCATTTTCTTACTTGCCCAGCTAGAAGCATTCATTTTCTTTTGGAACATGTGCAAAATTTTCCACTTATCAGCTAACCTGACCTGCCCAATGTCCAATGGTGCTGAAATATTGGAAAACCTATATGATCTGGTCAAATCTTATACAGACTGAGCTTATGGAAAACCAGAAAATACCAGAAAAGACCATTTATTATTCCAATGTATACTGCATTTTTAGGTAGCACTATTACTAGCACTTTTTATAACCTATTAGGATTTACCTCTTAGAGAAAATGTACTCCATTTGGTCTTTGCAGTTAGTGGTAGCACATAGATTTGGTGAAAGGTACAAATAATGCTGGTACTGAGAATCTCTACAGTTAAAACAAAGAGGCAAAGTGTAGCTTTTAAGCATCCAAGGTAACTGTCTCTGGTCCAATTTGTTCAACCGTGTTATTGCCATTTGACTTAATTTGTTGGATAACTGGTCAACGTGTCGGTAGCTTTGCTAGTACTGACACATTATACCCAGTGGCAGCTCACAAATGGGATTTGAGCTTTTGCCTTTGCTTTGAATTTCAAAAACGTCCTCCTAGTCAGAGTGAGAATGTTCTGCTATATCATGTTTCCAGCACTTAAAGATCTAATTGGGATATTGTTCTGTACATGCTGTTAGACACTGTAGTGACAAGAGGAATCTCAGCTAACTCTGGCTTTGAGCCAACAAGATATCTTCTTTGCAGAAAGTGCAGGATAATTAAAGTATAATCTGGGAAAGTGCTGTGCTGAGAGAACAAAGGATTGCCATCAACAAAGTGCTGGAAAACTGCTTTCTGCGGCATGGTACTGGGCTTAGTTGTTTTCTTCACTTTCGGTGTTGTTCCTCTTATGAATTGTGTTGTGTGCCAGTTTAAACCTCACATTCAGCCCCTAGCAAAGAAAATGTCAGTTTGACCACAGCAAACAAATAAATGGAATTTAATAGATGTTTACTATGAACTTGTTAATGAGATCAGATAAAAACAATGGTAATCATTTTGTTTTCATGAGCATGGACACAGTTCAGTTATTAGATGTAATTAATCTTTTATTTCAAGAAGGGGCAGGGGAAGCAAATAAATACCCACATCAACCAATCAGATTCCAGGTTTCATTTTTCAAGTTCGTGTGATATAGTAAAAGTCACTTGATAATAGACTACGAATTAAACAGCCATAACAGTTGTTTAGAATGACAGTAGATGAAAGGGCTGAGGAACCAGAAAAGGTTTGGCCAGTAACATGTAAATCATTCAGTTTTGGTAATTTTTTAAACATAAAAAAAATTTGGATAAAAAGACATCTTTCACCGTTATAGCCTTTTTTCTTGTTTTACTATGCATATTACTGTCTAAAGATAGTCCAACCTAAATATACTTTAAGCATTACTTCCCACACACCCTTCATATGCAAGGTAAAGCCCCCATCATAGATCATGTCATTGAAAAACTTGGCCTATGCACTTGGCTGGGAGCTAATTCCCTCCCATAGTTTCCAACTATACCTGTTTGGAAGAGAGTGTCTGTCTTTCAGAACCAAATCCCTCTGCCACCCCCTTCCACCTGTTATTTTTAAGCCAGCCTTTTATTCATCTTCTAAATTATTCCAATTGGTATTTTTTAAATGTTAATATCAAGAAAATGAAGTAGTGAAAATTTGTACATTTAAACTTTTTATTGGTCTACAAAATGGTGGAATGGTAGGGGTGTGTCATTTACCTACATGGTTTGACCTAAAAAGTGTTGATCTTTACTACCTTCAAAAGTTGGGAAGTATGCCATCCTCTGCTGAGCCTGTGAGTTGTTCAGTTCTGCGTATGTGCAGGAAGACAGGTTCTAATAAGGTGGTGCAATAAAACAAAACATAATAACCCAGTGGAGGTTAAACCTAAGTCATCACAGGACTTGGCCCTTGAACAAAGTTTATATAACTGTTTATCCTTTATAACAACAACAAAATGCTTAAAGTAGTATTAAACCCTATTTGTAACTCTATAGCAGGGGTGCCCAAAACATCATTCGCGATCTACTGGTTGATTGCAAAGGCAACGTGAGTTGATGGTGGGGCCCTGCCTTACCCCTCCCTGCTGTATGTCTATAGGGATGCTAGGGATGTATTTTAGGGTGTGAGAAGGCCTCATGTAACAGTGGGGAGTGGGGGGCAGTCTGAGGTGAGCAGTGCTGGGCAGCCAAGTCAGGTCAGACTCGGGGTTCAATTACTGAGATACCTTTGTACAGATTAGCAGTTCTTTTTCTTGTGCAGCAGTCATTCTCCTATGATAGATCTGTAGCTTTCCTGTCACTATAGTCCTGTAGTGCAATGTCTGTGCAATGTTCTGCCATCCAATGTCTCATTAGCTCCAGTCACTTCTGTGTCATACTCAGTATATAAATAAATAAATATATGTTTAGCATTTTTGATGTTGGTAGATCATTTTGACTTGGCCATTTAAAAAGTAGCTCGCAAGCCAAAAAACTGTAGGCACCCCTGCTCCATAGCATAGGTGATCTTATACATTACTTGGAGGGAGAGAGAAGGGCAGTCTGTTCTTGTTTGATGAATGAATTTGTAATGTTGAGCCATCTTTTGAAGAAACAATCTGAATCATGGTAGGTGAAAGGTGGTGAGCTAAGGGAGCTTTATGTTTTATTAAATGCAGACCTGAAGGGCACCTGTGTTTAGTTTTCATGGGAAAGGTTATATTTAAACCCCTGCCAGTTTATATTTTGCTGTCTGTGTATTACTTGGGAAATTTCCATTCACTTTCTGTCCAAGATGTGAAAAAGGAAGAATACCTCTCTCAGACAGTTGTCCCTGAAAGAGGTTTCCCATGTCTGTGATTTATAAATTCATCAGATCCAGATGTAATAGCAATATGCTGCTCATTGTTCGACTAAGAGCTTGCTGGAAAGAAAGCTGAACTTGATGACCTGTAGAGAAGAGCAAGTATCTCCCTGATCCATTATAAGGATCTGTGCTTCCTCGATCTACCCTTCTTGAATATTTCTTCACCAGTAATTAGGTTACCAGTCATCAGCGAAACAACATGGCATAGGGAAGCAAAGCCCTGCATCTGCTAAGATAGCCATAGTCACACAAAAGCAAGGTGCAGAACAAGGCATGGTAACTCAGTAAAGAAAAAAGGATCAGCTTCTGGGAGATGACATTCAATGCAGATTTTTTGCTTAATTTGCCTTTTTTGAAACACCTCTTTAACAGTATATGTCTTTAAAGTACAACTTCACAGCTTAGTGTAATTGTTCTTGAAATATTTCCACACCATTCTGAAATGCAGCTACTTACAAAAAGGATCACTTTAAGCCTCTCTTTTTAATTCTTTACAATCTGACTCTGTTTGAAGCCTCAAAACCTTCATATAAACATGTCCCAACTACATACATTCCTTACTGCACACAATTTTCACTAAGCTCATTTATTCCAATGGCTGGTCCATATTCATAGTGGCCCCAGCCATCCAAAGGAATATTATACATGCTATAGGAATGAATGGGCCAAGTATGCAGTAGAAACTGGACATGACCAGGAGCTCTTTCTGCAAGGGTTGCATATGGAAAAATCAGAAAGATTCAGGGTACGCATTTTGGTAAACAGCTGAAACTAAAAGGGTTGGCAAAAACAATTAACAGATAATCTCACCTAAAGTGAAACTCTGGATTTTACATTACTTTCAGGGGATTCTCTATCGCCTTTTGTTGTGGTTTCAGTATAGAAAAGAAAGGATAGCCTTCCATTTAAAGCAAAGTAAACTAAAAGAAAAAAAACCTCACCTTTTGCAAATCCATCGATCTCTCCAGAGGTTTTCTGGTTCGGGTCCTGAGTCGTCCTGGAATCCTCTTTTGTCCTGGTATGGGGGAAGAGCCGGACGCCACCATCTTCTTTGCCCTTCTTCTGCCTTCTGCTTACGTCACCCACTCTTACAGTGCGCAGGCTTGCAATTGGGAGCCTGCTGTAGATGGGAAAAATAGTGCCAATCTCACTGCGCATGCATGAGATTAGCATTTTCTTTTCCCCCCATTGAAGAAAAAGCCAGTAGCCTCCTGGGATGCATGACGCTTTAAGGTTCAAACAGGTATAAAAACTTGAGTTTCCAGCGCCCTTGCTTTCTATTGAAAACTAGAAAGGAGTTTATTTTATGAGAAGGGAAAAATCAATGGGAATAAACAAATATTGTGCTGAACAGAAGGTAATATAAACACACAGCTAGTAATAAAGAAGATCAGGAAATGTGGTTGGGTCCCCTGACTTCAATGGCCCACTGTCTTACCATCTTAGTTTTTCATCAAACGACCATCAATGGTAATTCTTTACCAGTTACAGACAGTAGGATAAATTGTGAAGTTGGACACTTGATGCTTGTTGATAGAAACACAAACAAATAAATATATTTGCATGTATTGCTTCTATTCCTGGAATGACCTTTGGCGTGCCTTCTCCTTTCAGCTCATAAAACATGAAAGGAAGCCAGACTAGTTGTAGATTTCAAAGTCACATATTTCCATGAGTGGCGGAGGTAACTACAGACAGAATGTCTCATTAGCTCACAGTAAACACGGCTGAGAAATATTCTTTTTTTCACACACCTTCTAGTACATTGTTCTTAGTAATAATCAGTCAGGTGATTCTTGCACATGGTACGGTGTTTGTAGGTCACTTCTGTAGACAGTTGATGCTTTATAAGTTCAGTCAGTGAAGAATAAAGAATGAGCTCTTCCGGTGTCTCCTCTCACCTGAACGTTTGCTGATTTACAACCTGCTTCTGTTTGATGTTGTTGAGCAAGATTATTTCTACTTTATCTGCCTCTTGTGATCATGCCTCACAGTGACTAGTTGGTAAAGCTATGGAGAAGATTACACGACATGGAGGAAGTGGCGGCTGCTGATTAATCTTTACTAGGTTGCTTTTTTACAAAGTTGTGCAGACAATCTCTCTATTTATTTCTATTTTCCTCTCTCTCCCTCACAAACCATATTCAAGAACTCATAAAAAGTTTGAAGCATTAGTTTGTCACTTTATGTACAAAAACCTAAGAGTTGTGTCATTTTCATTCATTAATTCTCAGCTTGTAGATTCCACCAACTTTTAACCATCTTAGCACATTCCCAACCCAATTAGATTTATATAGCAGATATTATTCAGCATTGGAATCTTAGTATACAGATAAAGCTGAAGCATACATAATGAATTTTGTAAACTTGTAGGTTTGAGATTTATAAACAATAAAAAATAATATATATCCTACTACATATTCAGCCAAAGTAAAATTGTCTTTTTTTTTTTTTTAGCACAGACTTTAAGCATAGTTTTGACCATAGGGGAAGAGTCTCATAAAATGGGTCAATAGGAAAAAAAAATATGATTTTTAATATTAAATTTCATTATTATTTAGCTATATGGTAAACACAAATCATAGATTGCACTCAAGTAAAATAATGACATAAACTGAGTAAACTTTAGAAAAATTTGATTAGCTGCGCTATGATCAAAAATGTATTTGAAAACCATCTAAAACAGACAGATATCAGTAAAGTCAATCAAACTCAGTATCAGGCTAATATAAAGCGTGTACAGAGCTGTAATTGATGCAAATCTTCAGTTTGACAAGCTTTTGGCAGTTTTACCTGAGTAATAGGGCTTAAGCCATTTACTTAATTTCTCCAGCACATGGTTGGTTGTTAATAAATGAACAAAGATACCGTTGTCTTTATGACACATTGGGCCAGATTTATCAAAGCTCTCCAAGACTGGAGATGATAGACTATTATGGAAGAAATTGGGTGATCCAGCAAACCTGGAAAGGATCTAGGCCAGAAATGGAAACCCTTGTCAGATAATAGCAAAAAAATTTAGGAAATCCATCACCCAGGTTTACCTATGATAATCTATCTTCTCCAGCCTTGAAGAGCTTTAAAAAAATCAGGCCCATTCAGTCAATCCAAAGAAGGGCAGTGGTCCTGGAGTTCTTTTTGGGCACCAGAAAAAAAAACATCCAACCAAAACAGAATTTCCATCTTTCTTTTTAAATAAAGAATAATTTTCATATATAAATACATTTCACATGTTGTGATCTACATCTCTAAGTCTTTAATTTTATGGTGCAGTAAATATAAAAGTATTTTTCTTATTCAGCATTCAAAAGATAGACAGGAATTCATTTTTAAGCATTTGTTTCTAGACTTATGAAAAACACTGCTTGGCGGTATTTTAAGCTTAGTGGCGGTGACATTTGTTCATATCTGAAAAGGGCATAGTATTACAGTTGCCCTTTTTAAAATAATATCTCAGGGTTCATGCAGTGAACTTTACACATCTATATAAACATCCACACCTGCACACCCCGTCTTACCTTCCTTTTGCATTGAGACCCCAGAGCAGGCTACAAGAAAAACAGATAAGACTGAAAAATTGTTCAAAAAGTAAAGCAATAATATTGTTTTGTCAGCTTAGTATATAAATTACACTTCATTTTTGCTTATGCACGGTAAGATTGTCTGATAAGGGCAGCAGTGAATCTCCCTCACATGTTCTACCTGTGATACAAGGTGGCGGAACAGCCCTTGGCTAACACATCAGCTATTCTCAGAGCTTTGCCATTCAGCTTGATAAACACAGACATGATCGGTAGTAACTGGCGTCAGAGGTGTACTCTGTTCATCCCTTGAAGGCATTTCTGAATGCAAGCCAATTCTTGTACTGTGTTCAGTGACTGTCTGCGATGTGTGTTCTGGTTACCTTCTCCTCTTGTAACTGCTCGGCTGATTTCTGGTTAACACCCATCCGCTCCCATGCAGTTAATTCATAAAAACATCTAAGAATAAACACAGTAACTGCAGTGATGAGCAATCAAGTTTTAATTACAATAGGGCTTCTGCACATGGATGTGTTTCTTTCCTACATTCACTAACAGTCTAAAGTTTGTACATAATTATGACAAATTATACACCCAGGGCCCCATATGAGCAACGGGTGCAGCTAATTTAGGGGACCCATCAGACATAGAGACATATTTGCTTATGTATATCATCAAACTTGAAATATAGTGTCCAGTAATATCTTTAAATATGGATAATAGCCTTACCTGGTTACCAGGAAGGCTAGATTTAAACATTTTTCCCCTAGGCCAGGTACCTATTGCCACCCCTTCCTCTGCTCCCCTTCCACACACATGTGCATACAGGACACCTATCATGTTCCACTTCATACAGATATAACTAAATTAACAAAAATATATATAAATATTCAGTGAGATACAATTTTCTTCTGACATAATTAGTAATGTGTCTGCAGAGACACAATCGGGACCTTAGTGACACAACCAGGAACATGCTAGCAAAGATAAAATCAGTTGATATGGATGAAACCAGGAACATGTACTCAAGACTTAGTTAGCACTATATTGACACAATCAGAAACACATTTATAGTAAAAGAATCAGTACTGTAGAGACACAACTAGACGTGTATGCAGAGACACAATCAATACCTTACAGACACAACCAGGAACAGAATCAGTAATATAATAACACATTTATGCACATGTTTTGATCTACCACCTTCAGTTTGGCTTTCGTTTACATTGCTGTTTGTATTGTATTATTATTTGAAGGAAAAAGAGAAGGGTAAAGGCTCACCGGCAAGACATCATAGGACAACTAGTAACATGGCCGATGTGACCTGGTGGGATTTCTGCTTTGGCTACCAAGACCTCATAGGTTGGTATGGACAGCTTCACCTACAGGAAAGCATTCCAGCACTTCCCTTCAGAGAACGCACTCATGCAATTTCTCTACTATAAATAAAACTACTTGGATTTCTTATATGTACAGTAAACCTGCCAGGTGTTACATGAAAGTCTTTATTTGGGGTCATTGAAATCTGGTAGAAGACAGATTCTAATAAAAATACTGGTCCACTAGCATATAAAATAAATTAGTGCTTTTCCTAACCTCCCATCCACTACACAATACTACAAAGAGAGTTGTAAGATGCATGTTTGTACTTGCAGTTCCACAATGCCTACTAGTCTAATTGGGGTCACTAATAACTTAAAACAACTCTTTGTACTCCTAATGTAATTCATATGCACAAGATAAACATTTGAATGTTTACATCATGGCCAATAAATATTTATTGCTTTTTTCATGAAGCTAAATGTGGAAAGTATGCAGGCATGTGCTGACACTAAGATTGGTAATCTGGAATCCAGCATCTTTTTAAAACCAGCTATGTTCCTGAGAGCATTTTTTTGTCTTGCTGGGTTTAAGTGCATTTTAGTGTTCTTTCCATGGATTCTGATAACAAACCTACGGTATTCTATGTTGATTGTGTTACAGTGGTGCCAATCACGGGTAGGGGCATATCAGTGTGCTGATGCAGGTTAGCAGTTGGAAGACAGTTGTCACCATATAACAAGGGCCATCATAACAGAATTATTTCTTAGGTGCATGTTAGTGCTACCCACTATTTACTCTTTTTTCAGTATGTTTGGCTTCATGTCCCACTGTATACTGTATCACTGTGTATGTTTCTTATGCAAATACTAGTGTTGCTTCAGTATGTATTTTTTTATTCATTAAGAAATGTATAAATATTTATAGTAATAGTGTACAGTGATATAGTAAACCAGTATTTTATACTCTTGGGTCAGCATACAATACATTGAAGCAATGGATGGTAACTAGCAGACATGAAAAGTTCCTTTGATGGCATGGCATTATAAAAAAGTATAGTAAAGCAGAACAACATAGATTTCTTCTCATTGAGACTAAATTGTCATGCATTTTCTCTATTTGAAGGTATTTTTAATTCAACATGGCACACAGAACAAACTTGTTTATTATCACCAGCCTGATTTATTGTTTTAGAAAACTAACAGAATAGTTTTAAGCCGCATTTCAGAGCCACAACAGATGGAAATCTCACACTGAAATGCTTCCAGAGTGCATCACAAAGGTAGAGTGGCATATCGTGTGACAGGGTCATTTTTTATGACAAAGCAGACTCCAGGGTGTATTTAGTAAAAATTGTCATTCGTTTCCTGTTTGCCAGTCAAGACTGTTTAGATTCTGCAGTATGAGGCTGTCTATAATTCTTTTTGCACAACTATTATTTTACAGGACTGCTAAATATAAAATCAATTCTGTATTCTCTATAAGATTAGTTTTGGGAAAAAAACAACTGGTGGCATTATTAGGTAATGGGACTTAGTTCTTCTACCGTATTCCTGAGATCTAAGACCACCACTATTATTCAAGCGTTTGAACATACTGCTATGGATATCATAACTATATCACCAGGCAGACATGGTAAGTAGAGAGTACCAGCAGCCAGTTCCCATCCTCAGCACTACTTCCACCAGTGAGCAGTGCATGTCCCTGTCCTGGAAGATGAAAGACAGTACCTCAATCACAAACCCTGGTAGTTATTATGTCTGGACACTAAATAATGGACAATAATTCATTATGACAAAGAACAGTGATTTATTAAAGTGAGTTTAGCAATAAAATATGTTTTTTCATGTTTAGTGAATTTATGCTTAGTAGTGTGTAACTGGAGCATATGCAGAAATGAACACATCTAAAGGTTAAAGGCATCACCCAAGGTAAAATATTCTTCTTGTACTAAGATGCTGGCCCATGATCACCAAATAACACAATTCTTAGTAACAGTTCAGGAGTGTTTATGTTGTCTTTCCCTTTGAGCATCAGAATGATACATTATTGATTTTGCCATTTTGTATAAAATAAATAAAAAGTATAAAGTGTCTATGTTGAATGGTGCTTGCTTGTGCCTAGACCAGCCTGCAAGCATCAACACTTAGTCAGAACCCCAGGGCATTTTCTAGGCAATGCTCTCCAGCTTGCTCTTACTAGGGATGAGCGAGCAAGAATATTAAGTTCGATCTCACGGCGAATCGGGCCTTTCTCGTTTACTGAAAATGTAAGCTAGAACGGCCTTCTGATTTGCCGAGAGGCTGAGCTCTAGCCGAACTGGAGGATTTCCAGGGCTGCATTATGCAGCCCTGGAAATCCTCTGCGATCCCGGGCACTAGAGGTTGATTACCCTACGGTGCCCCGGGGATCAGACACTCTTCTCAATGAATGCAGCCACAGCTGCAATCCTTTAGAAGATGCCCAGCACAGGAGAACCTCCTGACATTGTAATATAAGTATCTCTTACAAATGATACATTGGTATCTGTAACAAATGTATCATTTGTAAGAGATACTTATACTACAATGTCAGGAGGTTCTCCTTTGCCAGGCATCTTCTCAATGATTGCAGCTGTGGCTCAATGATTGCAGAGTGTGCGATCCCCGGGGCACTAGAGGTATATTAACCTCTACTGCCGGGGATCGAACACTGTTCATTTCTTTGAGAAGATCCCTCGGCACTAGAAGTTTATTAACCTCTAGTGTTCTGGGGATCGCAAACAGGAGGATTCCCAGGGAAGCCTGTGAATCCTCCTGTTATAATTTCCTCGATGTTCTGATGGTTTCCCAAAATCGGTTCGCCGAAATTTCGTGAAACCATCGGAAGTTCAAGAAAATTTTTGCAAGAATGCCAGAGACATTCTCGCTCATCCCTAGCTTCTACACCCGTTACTGTTAAATCTTCCCCAATCATCTTGCCTCATGTAGTCTATCCAAATGGTGGGAAACAGGAATGTATGGGGGTAGTAAATGGTGGTGTTGGGTGTACTTTAGGAGCAACCTATGGCTATTATTATGGTTACATTGGTAGCATTCTTCTATAGAGTTACTGTACAGAGTGTCAGTTATGTGTATCCAAAATCTGCCCCCATAACACAAACCTTTTCTGAGAAATCCACTTAACACCTGTAACATTTACATTTTTATTCACGGTTGTAATTAAATCTCTTTCAGGTTTATCTTGTAATTTCTGGATAGTGGCCCTTTAAACAAAGTTAAGCAAAGTTTGTAATAATAGGTGAGTAAATAACAACAGCAGATACTAAGATCTGGGCTCAGATTACATATACTCTATTGTTTGGACCAGACGGATCTAATGCCAAATAAATAAATTGATATTGCAGGAAGGAAAACATTGCAAAACATGACATATACACTGAACTTTCATTTTATAAACTACTGTACAGTTACTTAGTGGGCCTTAATATTTTTGCACTGCTCCAGACTCTGCATGATCACTTCATTGGCATACTGAGACAAAAATCTGCACAACCTGAAACAGCCTACATATTCAATACTTCAGCTTTTTTAATTGGACAATGCTGTAGAACTGTTGTCCTATCTGGTCATCTGAGATCAACTCTTTGTAATACTTGGGATCAGTTCCCAACATTCCCAGTACAGGTATCTTGCTGTCTATCAATACTAGGAAGTTTCTTACATCTACCAATTCAAATCAAACCTACTTCACAAATGTAACAAGTATGAAGATTGACATTATTATTGATGCACTCTGCTGATTGGATCTCTGTAGGTTGATCACAAACCAGTTAATATAAAATTGTTTCAATAACTACAAACTGAAGGCCACCTGAATAAGTATAAGTTACCTGGTCTGCTCAGGTTTGCCCTCACAAATGTCTTTTGTTTAAAACATTTCCACTGAGACCAATTGGGAGTTGGAAGTGAACACATTGTTGTGTGGAATAATAGTGACTTGTTTGGTAAATCACTTTCTTGATAAGACAGCTTGTGTTACTTGTTTGTTTCTTAGATCACACACTGGCAGTCATTACTGGCCCAAGAAAAGTCATGATGGTTTCATTTCCCACACATGGTAATGAAATGAAATAACAATTTCCACCAAGCAATACAATACAGTAAATTATCAATAAAAGGCAAGCTCAAGTGCCCAGATTTGGTCACAGGCAAATTTCAGTTAAATATAAGCAGATGCAATTTATCAATGTTGCCCCTTTTATAAAAAAAATACTAATTTAGACACATTTTTTTGAACATACATATTACAAAACATGTATTTTTTTTTATATACACAATTCCACAAAAAAAAACTTGTATAAGGAGATTTGGAACTTTCCAGTTGTGTTGAATTCTTTTGTGCTGCATGGAAAAAAGAAAATGGTAGGGCTACCCTTCAAAGCAATGGAAGAACCCTCAACACATGGTTAACCCACTTTTTCAAACTTACCTACCCAACTTCTTCTGTCTTTTGGAACTGTCACTTCTTCCCACCACTACATATCTCCCATCCTATTGTGTGTAAATTCCCCCACCTACTAGATTGTAAGCTCTTCAGGGCAGGGTCCTCTCCTCCTGTGTCACAGTCTGTATTTGTCTGTCATTTGCATCCCCTATTTAATGTACAGCGTTGCGTAATATGTTGGTGCTATAAAAATCCTGTTTATTAATAATATTAGTAATAATAACACATGTAGGGTTTTACCATCTATTTCAGGCAGTAGGTTGACTTAAAGTTTTGTGAATCCATCACCCTTTTTTCTCATTGAGGTTAAGTGGTCCATTTAGAAAGTGGTGAATCTGACATTCACCAAGTCTTCTCTGTTTGAGAATCTTCCAGGCCCATGTGTTTTCAAGGCAGCAATTTACGAAGTAGGGAATGACTTTTGTCAGTATCTTTTTTTCTGTCTGTGTTATATCAGACAGATTTTTCTTTACTTTGTGTGTCAGATACACTAATAAACTAAGAGTTAATGTCTCCAAAGCAAGGGAAGGCCTACACTAGTGAGAGTGACTCTCCCCAACAAGGTCAAAGACAGCAAAAAAACTCAGGCCCCCTTTCTTACTTATTCTATCCAAAAATTAAAAAAATATATTTATTAATATTAACTATTATACCTTGTATTTATATAGATTTAGATTTATATAAACTTTACTGGTTAGCAGGAGGGCCTTACTACCACAGTCCATTGTTTTTCACTATGTTCCTGCCAACATGCATACTCCTACAATCCAAAACATACTGGTAGTCCCATTGGCTTCCTGGCTTTATAATCCATGTACTAGAGATGAGCCTCCGGCACTCTCGCAAAAATTCCCTCGAAGATCCGACGGGTCCGTGAAATTTCTGCGAAATTTAGCCAAACCATCGGAAATCCAGGAAATCACTATAGGAGAATTATCGTGGCTGCATTCATAAATACAGCCGTGGGAGTCCTCCTGTTAGTGAGCGATCCCTGGGCACTACAGGTCAGAATGAGGGCTTGCCCGGGGATTTCTCACGGAGAGGAGGATTCGCACGGCTCCATTCATAAATGAAGCTGCGATACTCCTCCTCCCACAGTGAGTCATGCGGCTTGCGTTTATGAATGACCGCAACCATGGGAAAAATCAGAGGATTTTTCCCACAATGCATTCATTCATGAGCAACCAGCGAGACTTACACTGTGTTCCTAGATAGAGAAACTCTATCCAGGAAAACATACTACAGGGCTGCAACAGCAATCAGGGGAGAGGAGCTGACAGTTCCGCTCCCCTGATTGGTCTTGCAGGTCTCATAAATTTGGTCTTGCCGGCCGAATTTACAAACGGCCCAATTCACCGCAAGACCAAATTTAATAAATTGGCTCGCTCATCCCTACCATTTACTATACCTAGAACAGGGACAACTGGTATGCTGTGGAATATGTTGCTTCTTTACATACAAATAAGCATATTTAATACTTGTAATGCTATTATGCCAGATTGAAACGCTGGATTTGGTATTTTGGCCAAGAAGAATCCTGTAATTGTCAGACATCTGGTCACCTGTGGGTAATCCCCCAAATAATTTGTCATTAACCTAGCCATGATAACAGTCTCAAAGCAACTGCAGTAGTAGACGGAGCTGTATATAGCTGTACATGAATAATAGTGTATGAGACATTTGCAGGTTCAAGGCAAAAACATTTTTAGACTCTGCCATCTGGTACTCTCAGCCATCAATCAGACATTCGTTGCCACAGCTGCTGTTAATTTTTGCTGTAGGAGATGTGGAGACATCAAAAAATAAAGCAACCGAATATGGGCTTACCAAGAGCAGCAGCTGGAGTTCTGGCTTGTCATCATTTGCTGCAAAGATTAAACAGTTATCTATTCTGTTGGAATAGATATGTAGGCGATCAGAATGGTAATAAATCCCTTCCGGTCAAACATTTATCTTGTAGCTGAATATATAAATCTGATTTATCCCCTCAATAAGATTCCACGTATAGTAAGTCAAGTCATCAAACCCCAAGGTAATCTTTGTAATTAGCTGGAGTCTACACATGAAAGTTTCTTACTGAATCAAATATTTTCCAACACTGAATTTCATTTTTTACTGTCAGATCAAAAAACATGATCTTATAATGTGTTCTGCTTTTAGGGCAATGGGTCTGATGAAATATATCTTCCGTCCTTTATGTTATATTTTTACTCACTTCTGGTTAATTATATACCTGATGTTGCTGATATAGATATCAATGTGGCATATTTATTAAGAAGTGAAAATTCCATCTCATTTCCTTGTGCAGTACTTGAGGGTCTATAATACCAGACATTTTTTGCAACAGTTATAAGGGAAAATTGTGATCAGCTTTTTGAACAGAAGTGCTGCATTTTTGTTTGAAGATAGGCAAAAACACATATCAAATAGGAACAAACTTTCTGAATTTAGATAAAGGTAGTTGCCCACTGCCATGGTACCATGAAACCATATGTTGAGATTTCTTCCATAGGTCCTTATACACTTTTTAATTATTAAAGCATGTTAAAAAAAAACAGATATGCTTATATAATATAATATAATATATAATGCTTATAACATAAATATTTTTAACAAATAGTAAAATTGAAAAACTGAAAACTTGTAAATTTTTTGGTGAATAAAAGCCTTGGCACATGCTTTTAGTATAGAAATAAGGTTTATTTTTATTACACAGTATTTATAAAGTGCCAACATATTGCGCAGCCAAAACATTTGCTTTGAAGAAATCCAAACCAGGTTTGCTGGATCACCCAGCTTCACTGATGAAAGTGTATCCTCTCCATTAATAAATCAGGCCACACATGGACAACTCAATGTACAAATTTAGCAAATGCAGAGATAAATGAATGCCCACGTGCACAGCCAATAATGCCATTTTGTATATATCTAAAATTGAACCTGATTTAATAAAGTTATCCAAGACTAGAGAAGATATATCATGGAACAACCTGGGCGATACAGCAAACCTGAATAAATTTGATCCAGGATTGAAAGCATTTGCCAAATAATATTGGATTCGTTTTTTAGGAATCCATTCCAGGTTTGCTGGATCACCCAGATTCTCCCAGTCTATTTCTCCAGTCTTAGAGAGCTTTAATAAATCAGCAATTTGTCTTGATATATATTTATAATTTCTATACATGTATTTGCATATAGCCAAATTTTTACATCCATAACACCTGCATGCCTATTTCACAGTGCAGCTTTGGAACATTCCGTGTCATCTCTGTGCCTTCAGCCTGCTTACTGCAGACTGAATCAGCATCATGACCTTTGTCTACATAGCATGCAAGTGACACAGAAAAATAAAAAGCTGAAGCAGGACAGTGTAGTCATCTTACTGCAAATGCAGGTGTAAATGGCAGGAATGGCTAAAGAACATTATAAATCTTAAACAGCATTATAATTGAATAGCATTGTAAAAAAAAGTAAGCCAATAAGTATTTGAACTGTGCATTTTAGGTGTTTACCTGGTGTTAAGCTTATATTCTAAAAAATGTCTTAGGTATGTGGTTGCAATGATATGTTCTGTGATTTATTTGATGGCATTATAAGCCATTATAATTTCTTAAAGCGCTCCAAGACTGGAGGAAATACACTTTCATGAGTGAACTTGGGTGAACCAGGAAGTCTGCAAATCCAGTTTTACTGGATCACCCAGCTTAACCAATAAAAGTTTATCTTTTCCAGTCTTGGAGAACTTTAATAAATCAAGCCCTGTATGTAAAGGTAGAAAAATAACTACAAGGAAAAATGTACAAACATTCATTGCATGTGGATATTCTCTGCAAAGTGATTCTTAACTACTGTCAAAAAGCTTTAGGAAATATTTGTAGCAAATGGATAATTCAGTTTAAAAAAAACCTTAATAAATTAAGCTATAGAGATAATAAATCCCCATATGTAATGTGATTAGCCACATCCCTAAGTCACACCAACATGGAACGGACTGGACGGCCAAGGGCCAACAAATCCTCGTAACAGGCGAGGTTGAAAGTATGGGATTTTGTGAAAGATTTGTGAAACAGTTAAAAACAAGTTTGATATAAAATATCAAAAAGTAAAATTACATATAGATTTTTCAGTGATAAACCATTAAAAACAAAGCAAAATAACAATATCCAAGGTTCAAAGTAGCATTTTTTGCCTGATCAATATTTTGCAGGTAGTTTCCTGCTTCCTCATGGGAATATCGGTTACAGTGATACTTAAAACCTTGAAACTCTTTATGCGTGGGGTAGTGACAATTAGTCATATCAGATTCGGCACTAGGCTTCACCGCAGAAAAAAGGCAAATTAACACCATTGAACACAAAAAAGGGGTTGATTGCATTGCCAACTCCTTTTGGAGACAGTCAAGTCCTGGAACTATAAAAAACTCAAATGTTTATTTAATAACAAAGGTGTGCTTTAATGCATCTTAAAAACCATTCTTAAATGCAAACAGGGTAGGTACCTGACCTGGTGTCAGCTTTTTTTGATCCCCTATACAGCATTTCTACCCTATGCATTGTGATAGAAGGAGAGTATCAGAGAGATATGCTGCTTCTCCTTCTCTGTCCAGTCACAGAGTAGGGGACTGTAAGAGTTATTAACCTACTGTTTTTCCTTCCTGGGCTTCATTCCGCTAAAAATAATTATTCTCCATCCAGCGTCATTTGGAAAATGATTTCCACCGGTGTCGGTATATGATAAAAATATTTGTTGAGTTGCCCAGAGAAGCTTTACAAAGCAACAAAAGTGTCAGAATCAATATTTCCCAAGAAAAAAAAATACTGAAATATCAATCTTGACTTTTTATAAATGGGTTACCAAATCACATCTGATCATTTTCCCTTGATTATGCATTGAGAAAATCAGCACGAGCCAAACTAAACTAAATCTATTTGCATTGAGTATAAAATAAAACGTGATTATTGGCAAGAAAATGTGTGGAAACACCTTTCCATACTGTTTTCCTCACTAATTATATTAATTATTGTACCATTCTTCTCACAGTTAAGTCAATTTGAATTGCATTATTGAAAATGACACTTGTATGAACCATACCATTGAGCACACTGCTTTCCTCCTTTTGGTCAAATTTTAGCATTTTTACAGATTTGAAAAACATTTGCTTTAACAAAAAATATAGTAGCTCCTATAAAAATCATAACATAATTATATTTACTACAATTCATCAAATTGCTCATTGATATTGTAAATTTATTTCAGCAAAATAGGGAAAGTTTTTTTTTTATTATTGAGAACTGATTATGTTTTTATTGTTTTCTGTACCTACACCTTGTCCCGGCGTAGTCATTGTAGGTCGATTGAGCTTGATTGCTGTAAATTGCTTACTGTTAGTCCCTGGTAAGCACGGGGGACAGGTTGCGTCTCCCAGCACTCGGGTGCCCCCAGGACTTACCTTGCAAGGGATGGTGTCTGGGGATGGGCTGGCGGCAAGCCAGGAGCCCACAGATAAACAGAACAGGAATACCAGGTGATCCAGACTACAAGCCAAGGTCAAATTGTCTAATCAGTCCATCAAGCAAGGTATGAAGGGAAAAGGCACAGGCAGAGGTCGGTCGGCTCCAAATTCCCCTCAGCTGTGCAGCTTCAGTGCAGGGGATGCTGAGAGGAAAACACATCTAGAGGGAGACAAGGATGCTGCAACCCGCAGAGCACCAAATCCCCAGTAAGCAAGCGCCCTCCAGCAGTGGGGCAGCTTGGGATTGTCGCCCCAAAGAACACCATCTAACACCTACTTTCTGGCCACTATGTGATCATTTTAGTAATACTCAGTGGAGGGAATGTGGTTACAATTTAGCATGGCCAGCTTTAGGCTATGTACACACGTAAGATGATTTTCGCTCAATATGAATGGTTGAGCTTGGGAGCTTGGGAGAGAATCTGACACCTGTACAGCAGTCACCCGCCATTGTTTATGGATTCGTTCTGATGGATCCATAAATGACCAATGGAAAATGATTATGTTACATGTCAATGAAGAACACAGCGAGGTGCCACTTACTCATTCTCCCCGCTCCCCCCGGAGAGAGACGCCGGGTGTACAACACTGATACGTTCATGTGCCGCTCTTTTGTCACTGGAAAGCGACAAATATTGCAAGTCTATATGCAACCTCATTAGAATGCATGATGTAAAAATCACTTTTTTCTGCATAAACTTTACTTATGATAAACCTTTCTGTATATGGAGGAAAACCATTGCTGTCACAGCTTTGAAACATCATTTGATTTATATTTTGTTGGTAAGGGTACACTGGTGAGAAGGACTTGATAAAGGGGAATAATACCCTAAACGCTGCAACCCCTTTTGGTTTTTAAAATGATTCTCTTTGTAACTGGAGAATTTATATTACTGTATGTACTTTTTGTCGACTTTAATGTCAACTACAACACAATTTCCATTGGGACATTTTACTGAGCATTTAAATGGCTGGCTTACCTAGAACCCTGTGTTTGTGGATATTGTCACAATGTTATATTTCAATGAGAGCCAATATTCCAAATATCCCATAACCAGTTGCTATGCCACATCACAAAACATAAGAATAATACAAAGATGAGGGAGAGAACAAAAGGGACTTTATAGGCATATTAGTTTGTAGTAAATTTCATAGATTCTCATGTGATATGAAACAAATGTTGTTCATATCACATGACAATCTAGGAAATTTACTGCAAACTTCTTTGTATTGTCACAATGTTTTTATAATATTTTGCATTGGAGTGCCAATGTACCAACGATCTAATATTTTCCAGGATTCACTGGCCATACAGCATGTATCTCTCCCTGCCTGTAATTTTTTAGATACAGTTCCTCTTTAATTAATCTAACTTTTCTCCTTGATTCAGCTGATATTTAAATGTAAAATGATCATAATCGGTCTTAGAATTTTTCCAACAATCAGAAACAGTGGTAACTTCTTTATTTACAAGTACAGGTAAAAGAGACACTTGGCAATATTCAATACATGTATAATAATCTTACAATAGTAATATTAATCCTTTACATTTTTGTTCATCTCTTCTAATGATCTAATAATACTTCTATACCACAATATATATAACATAAACACAATGAGATTAATTTTAGAACTAATGTTAATTTAGGATAAATTAAATTATATGACCCAACCTGGTCTAAAATGTTTTCACAGTAACGATCTTGATGGTATTTTGAAAGTTTGTGCCACTTACCTACACCTTTGGTAGTCTTTCAATCAATTCCTATGTCGCTATAGGGCCACTGGATTCTAGGCTTAGAATGTTCCAGGGCCCAGCTTTTATCGAAGTGGGGATTAAGCCCCTTCATCACTATTCTAATGACACGTGACAGAGACTCTACTGCTGATTTACATTTGACATTTGATTGACAAATGGTGGGGATTAGAACCTAATCTCAATTTATGTCAATCTTAAGGTTCTATGTAGAGTTTAGCCCCAGGTAGCTCCACAGGGATAGATTTGAAGAATCACACAGGTACTTGTGGGCATCTCAGCCCTTTACCATGACTCTGTACCAACAGGTAGCAATGCAAAATTGCACTGGAGAGTAAACTGCATAAATCACTTGAGTAGTAATCCTCTATTGTGTAACTACCAATTCTAGTATATTTTAGCTTGGATCTGCCACTACCAGCCCCTATGCTTTACCATGGGGTACCCTACATCACAATTTGGATTAATAGTAATGTATTGGGGGGGGGGGAAGTGGAACAGAAGTCAGAGAAAGGCAATAGTTATATAATAGAACCCATGTAGAGGATTAATAAAAATGTATCATACAAGTACACATATAAATTTGCTTTTATTAACAGGTAACAGAGAGAGCAAACGTTTGGCTTCTAAGTGAAATACAAGTCATGTTAGCAGTCTGAATAATAAATTAATAAAAAGTATAATTACAAAAGGTGAATCAGTCTTTATTAGATGTTTCTCAATAAAAATAATAATACCTCTATTAAATATTTTTACTATATACTAAAAATTCTCAAAATATATGGCTTTATGTAAATAAATATATATAGAGAGAGATATGAGATCTTTATTATCCTAATTTACCATCCTTGATTATATGGTCACAAACAGTTTTCTTTAGTAACTGTAGTAACTTTAGTATGCTTTACTTTTGTCTCATGACCTCTTTTGTCCAGTCACTTGAATATTACATGTTAGCCATTTGTACATGTCTGATAAAAACTGCTGACAGCTCAACTATGTTCATCTAGGACAAAATTCCCCTTTCAATGAATGACATCTTTGTCACTTTGGAATTTGTCAAAACAATAAGTCTTGTCAATTGTCTTCTTTCAACTTTACACATCTGTAAGACCCCAATCAATCATTAGTCATGTTTTAATCCCAAACGTGTAACCTTGTACATGTAGAATGTCATGTCTTCTCTCTTCTGTGTAAAACCAGATTCATTTTCTTTCATTTTTGTATGCAATCATTTCTCTTTATGTTGATTCCTGCCAGCACCTAATCTAGTCTTGTAAAATTTTGTCTGTATTATTAAAAAAAATTGTAAAAAAAAGCTTACACAAGCAGAAATGTGCTAATAAGATAAAACTGAACAATTAGTGAGTAATGGAAAATCTGATCCTTTTTTCATTTGGCAGAGCGCAGTCGGTTACTCACTCCACCAGGTAAATATTCAATTCACTTTAGGTATTAGTTAACTAATAATTAGTGGTTTGAAAGCCACTTACCAGTTTACCATTGGTGCACACTTTGCAACCAACCCAAGTAAAATCTATGAAGAGTAAATATTTTTATTTAATTGTGGCCACTTGAAGGGATAATAAAAAGAAGTTATTATAAAAAAAAGCCACAATAAATTGGACACTGCCATTCACCAGTGTCAAAATATAGGAAACTTGAATTTTATTTCTACCTACGCTGACTTTTTGGGCCCGATTTATTAAAGCTCTCCGAAGCTGGAGAGAATACTTTCATCAGTGAAGCTAGGTGATTCAGCAAACCCAAAATGGATCGGGTCCAGGACTAATAACATTTGCTAGCAAATAGCAAGTAACTTTGAAGAAATCCATTCCAGGATTGCTCAATCACCTAACTTCATTGATGAAAGTGCATCCTCTTCAGCCTTGAAGAGCTTTCATAAATCAGGGCCCTTGAGTCTGCCTTAGCTTCAACACCTTGGCAATATGGAAGCTGTGAGCCCATCTATCCTGCTATATATCTTAAATAATTCTAGAAATCTTTTGCAATAAAACAGGGATTCTGGGTTTGCATGCATGTCCAAGCTGGCTAAGAGGTAATCCCTCTCTAGTTAGCAATTACTTGCTTACAGAATACTTTAATGTACATTAAATAATGAAATAAGGAACATAACATGAGTTGCAGTAAAAGACATGTAAATGCATTCCTGCACAGGTGCGAATGGGCTTCCAGGTTTTTAAGTCAGAATATATATATATATATATATATATATATATATATATACTGTATATATTCATATGTGTATATATTTGTATATATATAAAATATATATATTTGTATATATTTTCCATGAACATGGGGGTTGAGCCAAATTAGGGTATATTATGCGGGGTATGAAGTCACGAGATTTTATTTAACAGCTAACATTTTGTCAATGCAAAAGATTTAGGAATCTTAGATACCTACTTGGCCTGTACATTTACTTGTAAAGAGAAAAGGTTTAAATTCATAGTCAAAATTCAAACATTGCAATACGGATAGGTAAGTAGTTTTTCAGGTGCTAAGATCAAAACACAAATGTCTATGTACACTTGCCCTATTAATGATACCATTAAACTGATGGTGGTGGGAAGGGGTTCTTGAAAGGAAATAGCCTGGTGACATTACTATGTGTTATATTTCTAGCATGTGCTATGAACATGTGACCAGTAACCCACTACAGAATAAGTAACAAATATTACGGAGCAGCTGAGTCACAAAAAGCCATATTCTAGGTATTAAAGAGAAACTGAAGCTCTGCCAAATATATACGGGAAGAAGACCTAACCAACAGTATTTGGTGTGGTCTCCTTGCAAGTGCTCTTTTCTCTAATACAAACTTTTCGTGCCTTGTTCTGGAGGCAGCCACCTTGATAAACATGACCACCAAATGTTTCTCCAAATCTCATAGAAGCAGCAACCAGAGGCTGCACTGCTTGGGTACTATTACCATTTTAAAATATGCCCAATAACTGTGGCAAATCTACTTTCGAGTTCAGTTTTACTTTAAAATAATAATTATTTTAATAGTTTTGTATTCCCAAATAAAACAATTGAACACAAATACAGTATATGATTACGTACACTTGTGAAAAATTGCAACAAAATGATTTTAATAACAAGACGTTTTTTTTCACAGTAATTAGGTGGTATAGGAAAGAGTGCTAATAAGGAAAAAAAGGAAGAATGATTGCGACAAGTAATTATGTCACCTACTTGAACGGCTTAATTAGCCACTTTGATAATTATGACATCTCAATTGTCTTTTAATTCTGTGTCCTCTGAATTTTATCTTTGATTTTTTTTCCTCAATCAGATAGGGAGATTAGATAAGCAAGAGTCTATTATGCCTATGAAAGAGACAAAAGCTCCAGGCCTCATCTGCCCTGAGCTCGAGTATGAGGCCCTTTATACAAGAGCTCTCCAGACCAAGCCGAAACAGCTTCTGTCTGCCCTGTCTACACAGAACATGTTTGCTGAGGAAATTAATAGTGTAAACAGGTTGCTTGTGGGAATGTTCAACCCACTTAGGAGTGACAGCAAACAAACTGCTTTCAAGCACCTCTCAAACCACTTTAGTAAACAGACATTTACAGTTTGCTCAAATAATTAAGATGTTAATTAGGAAGGAGTTATTTAGTGAGAAGCTATAGACTACCAAGTGAGTGCGCTAGCACAATTTTGGCAAAACGGACTTGCTGAGTGTCCTTATTCATTCATAGACTAATACAGATTGGTATATATATATATATATATATATATATATATATATTTATTTATTTATATTTAGTATGATGTATTGGTTTTATTTTAGCAAAATTTATACATGATTTAATAATTTTATTAACAACTGAGGAAGAATTCCAATTAATTTATGTAAAAATATGTATTTTACATGGTTTATTGACAAATATTATTATATAACAGAATTTATATAGCGCTAACACATTACACAGCACTGTACTTAAAGCGTACCTAAAATCAAACATTTCACTTTACATAAAAGGGTAGACAACCCTTTTGTCTACAATTTTTTTTTTTAGATGCAACACTCTTTTTTTTCATCAGGGCAAAACCTCCCGAGATACCTACGTCACGCATCCCAGGAAGCTCTTGGGTGCTCCTTTTCATGCAAATAGAAACATTTGCCAATCTTACGCTTGCGCAGTGAGATTGTCAAATTTTTTTTTTCATCCTACGTAACCTGATCTCGCGCCTGGGTCAGGTGACCTGGGATGAAGAACCAGAAAGAAGAGGGAAAGATGGCAGTGCCCAGAGCGCCAGGTCCGGGTTAGATGCAAGGACGACACGGGACCAGATGCAGAACACCCCCAGATGCATTGGACTGCCCTGCAGGATTGAAGATGTGTATTTTTTTTTTTTTTTTGCAGTTTTCAGTTTAGTTTCTCTTTAAATAAAGGTTGCAAATGACAAACAGATACAAACAATGACACAGAAGGAAGAGATGACTCTGCCTATGAAAGCAATAGTCCTTTATTGTTTAAATCAGCAGTATCCTGGACTTTCTATAATATCTAAGTTTGCCTACAATGTGCTTATGCTTTTGGAGACAGCTCAAAGACTTAGTTAAGATGTTCTTTTTTTTCAAAGAGTTAGCACCATACCAGCCATAAAAAGTAACTCTTTGCCTTGGGTGGTGACAGGTTAGTAGAAAGACCGTACTTGCCCTAGTGCTGTCCTCCATAGTAGGAAAGGTTGTACTAAGGAGCTTTCCCATGTTCCTTGATATATATACAGAGCAGCCTTCTTCAAATAGGATTTAGTAAAGTTGCTTCAAAGGTTGCTGAACAATGAGCACTAGAGAACTGATCTTCTGATAGCGCCTGCACGATTACCAGGCCATTGTCCCTTGGCAAATCTGCATGTATGACGGCATTCTTCATACTAAAGACTAATGTAATGGAGCTCTTTCCACGGACCACTAATATAAAAGTGCATTTTTTTCATTGATTACCAATTTATAGAAGTTAAAAAAGATCTACCTTGTTTGTTAACTACTATGGGTAAACTGCAATCTTTTATTTTTGTGTATTATCCCATGAAAAGAAATTTTAAATCAGTGTTGGAAAAAATGCAAAATGAGCAGTTTGACAATTAAAGCAAATAGAATGCTTGGGTTTCCCATTTCTAGATCTTTGATTAGACCACACTAAGGCACACATGTCAAATGATTCTCGGCCAATATGAGCTGTTAGGCTCGTCTCCGAGGAGAATCTACCATGTGTACCGAGGTCATCAGGCATCATTCATGGATCCGTCCTGGCTGTATGTACAGCTCTCGCTTATTCATCTTTCAGTTGTTTGTCACTGGAAGTGATCATGAAAGATCCTTTCCAACGACAATATTCAATTGTGTGTATGTAGCCTAAGAAGACCATGTCCAGACCTCATTTACCTTAAGATATTAATAAGACACACAAAGTCTGCCTACATAAATGATACAACATTTGAAGAATAAACAGACACGAGGAACTGTAAATGAACAGCTTCGAGCAAAAAAGATAAAATGATACATTACTTGAATCTTTTACTATAGTAAATGTGTGTGAGGTTCAGAATTGTAGTACTTTCATTATGAAGATAGGGCATTACCTCAAACTATGAAGAAAATTAAGACTTAAGAGTTAATAATTAAAAGTTTTAAAAAATAGAATGTATTAAGTTACAGAAGAGTTTTGAATGTGTGTAACAGTAAATTTAAACATGAAGAATATAGGTCTTTCATAAAAAAAAAAAAAAATAAGGGCAGAATCGATGGACCGTTTGGTCTCTTTGTACAATTGGTGTTCTGTGTAATACTTTGATCTTTAAAGCAGAACTAAATCTTGTGATACTCACTTGTCCCCATTCCATCTCAAGACGCTGCCAACTTATTTCTTCTTTCCTTCCTTTTTGAGATCTTCAGCCATCTTGATTGGCTGGGCCACGATGACGTGTGGAAGTTCATTCAGTGCTAGCAATGTTGACAGCTAAACGAGAATGGTTATAGTAGAAAAGACATTGCCTGTCCCTTTCTGCAATAAAGCCTGTCTGATCTCAAGTTTCTAAACTTTAAAGCTGAATTTCATCTGTTGGCCCATCAGCCCAAGAGTTAAATGCTCATTGTTTGACTAGAGAGAAGTAAACAGATTTGACATACCTTATCCATCATAGCTCCAGTGACTGGTGTGTACCCTCTGCCTATGGGTGGGTACATGGCTTCCTCCCCCTACAATGGAGAGCTCCTGGCCCTGCATTATGGGGTATAACATTAGTTCTTGCCACTGTAGGCTGTAGTTGCCCATGGAAGAGCCAGCAGGAATTGGTCACATAGATGTGAAGCCTGCCAAGGGAGCGAGGGATACGGTAAGTAAAAGTTCTATTTACTCTGCCCCAAGACATAAGCAGGCAGTTGTAGTTTTTGCAGAAGCCGGAGTAAACATTCTTATGGACAGAGACACCTGCACAAAGCCATCTACAATAGGCATTTCTCCAGAGAAAGGCCCATAAGAGTTTTGTTATCATGGGATCTCTTACTGGAGAATAGACCAACAAAAGGGTTATGTGTATGGCTTTCAGCAACACTCTGGCTGGGAGGTTAGTTTCTAGATATGAACAAAGCATCACTTTTAAAAGATCAAAGGAATGAGTTATTTAGATCAGGAGGATAAGGCATAAAGGGACACTCAGGTGAAAAGAGCACAGGACATCTGCAAAACAAAATGACACTGCAATAAAACAAGTGCCTTTGAAATATCTTTAGCAGCCAGGGAAATAACCCTTTGATAGCTGTCAGCTCTGAGTGATCACTGAGGATCCTCCTAGCTAAATACTTCCTAAAAGTAGACAGTCAATTACCACTGCCACAAGCTAACAATTGTAGAACATGTCAAAATAATCCAATGACAAACCACAGAAAATGAATCATTATTACAGGAGATTTAAAGCAGAGCTCCAGGCTTAGCATCTCTTTATCATTGAATGTGTGAACAACAGTTACCTCCACTGAGGTGTGAATGATGTTCAGATCACTAAGTCGTTCTTGGAATCAGTATTTTTTATCTCCATTTAATTATACAGCTGAGAGAGAAGCTGTTGTCATTCACTGCTCTCCCAGTGCCTAATGTGATTGGCTCCTTGTGCTTCTTCTTTCTCTAACCTCCAGCTATACTATATAGACCGGTGTGATTCACATCTTTTTTGGCTGAACCCCTTGAAATAACTTTCAGGTCTTCAGGGAACTCCTACTATAACTAGTTTATTCAAAGGTCACAGTATATTAGTGTAATGGTCAGTAAGAAGAATGTCATTTACATTACTGGTCAGTGGGACCAACCCTTAATAATTGGACTCACAAACTGCTAATGAATCCCTAACAACCTCCAGAGGAATCCTGGTTGAGAGGCTGCAAAAAGCTCATACTACGTGGAATCCATGTACATACACTGCTTACACTAAGGTGCTTATAATAATGATTATGGTGTTTTATTAGTTTGTGTTTTCTCTATCTGTCTAATATTCAGCTAGTACAGTAAATTAAATCCAGTGAGTAAGGAAATACTGGCATTTAAAGCACCAAAGGCAATAATCTGTGATCTGGGTGGAAAATGATGGAAGATGGAAATTTCTGACATCTTAAGGCACAATAAAAATTAATCGATGCATCACTGCAACACTATAGATATCAGATCATTGAAACAATTGCTTACATATACATACCTGAAAAATGTACTAAAGACCTGAACTGGAACCATTTAAATACTGCAGTACAGTGGATTGTAGCATTTTACATTTGTCTTGTTTGGATAGGGGAGCTGACCATGATGTGAGGGTCTGTAGTACCTGCTAAAGGTTTTTAACCCATCAGATGATCCTCCAAACATCGTGAGCACCACATCTACTAATATTATTATTACTATTATTTATAATATTAAAAGTATTTATATAGCGCCAACATAACATGCAGCACTGTACATTAAATAGAGGTTGCAAGTGACAGACAGATACAGACAGTGACACAGGAGGAGGAGAGGACCCTGCCCCGAAAAGCTTACAACCTAAGAAGGTGGGGAGGTATCACACTATAGGAGGTGGGATATGAAATGGTGGGAAAGTAGTAAGTGTATTAAGAGACAGAAGAAGATGGGTAGACAAATGAGCAGCAAGGAAGGAGGAAAGCCATTCCAGAGAGTCAGGCAGTTCTAGAAAAGTCTTGGAACCTTGCATGTGAGGAGGTTATGAGAGAGGAAGTCATTAGCAGGTCATTGAGGGAGCAAACAGGTCATGCTCCAAGCTTTGAAACCTCCAAGCTGACCCTCAAAATGCCTAAACAACCAGTTGTCCTAATCACTGTCCAGATATGTATACACATCTGCCTACATCAGCTGTCAAACAAACCTGCAACTGCTCCCAAGTTGTCACCTTATCTAGTGTTTTTTTTTATAACTCTCTCCTCTAGTATGTAAGCTTGCAAGGACACCCGGAGAATCTGGAAGTGAATGAAAGTGACTGAGTGGCTCTATAGCCATCAAGTTCATGTTTTTTTTTAATAAAAAAGACCCTAAACCCTGTGTGAGTCAAATAACAAGCCAGCTTGTGACTCCATAAGATATTAAAGATTTATTCATTTTAAATAATAATGAGATTATGCTCAAGCCCTTCTCCAACACTAATGTCTATGAGAAGCTGCAGATTTTATCAGTGATCTCCAGCCACAATAATCTCAGAGGAGTTAAGCCGCATACAATAATAGTCGTTGGAACGGATCTTTCACAATCCTTTCCAACTACTAATACTGCAAGATGCATGAACGAGTCCTGTACATACAGCCTGTTCTTTTGCGTTATGCAGAGGGGAGGGGGAGAACAACGGAGCGGCAACCTGCTGCGCGCTCACTTCCTTCTCTTGCATTATGATCGTTAGTCAGTCATCGTCCCTGGATCTGCCAGGACGGTTGTTCGAACGATGGACGACTGGCACTGTATACACGCCAGATTCTCTTCCGATATCGGCCCTGAGCCAAATATCGGGCGAGAACCGTTGGACGTGTGTACGTAGCTTTAGAGATCAGCCACACTGGATGTTTTTTATCCAGGTATGATTGTTTCATTAGAGGATTATATAAGGCTACGTACACACGTCAGATGATTCTTGTCTGATTCTCGCCTCGGGGCTGATATCGAACAAGAATCTGGCGTGTGTTCAGTGCTCGTGGTTCAATATTCATGGATCTGTCCAGGTAGATCCACAAACGATGAATGGCGAACGATTGTAATGAAAGTAGAGAGGAGAGAGCGCAGTGGGGTTCTCCCCCTTCCCCTCTCCATAGAGCAGAACGTCACTGTATGTACAGCACTCGTTCATGCATCGTGCAGTCTTTTGTCGTTAGAAAGGATAGTGAAAGATCCTTTCCAGCGGCAATTATTGGACGTGTGTTTGTAGCCTAACTCCAGTATATGTTCTCCTATTCTCCTCCTTCCTTTTATAGATATAGTTAGTGACACGACTATGGACTTTGCGCTGCGTAATATGATGGCGCTATATAAATACTGTGTATTAATAAACATAGATGCTTAGAAAACCAAAAACTGTATGCTCATAAATTATTTTTGTGGGTTACATCATGCTTGCACATATATCATCTTTTGATACCCCATTTTTGTTCGGTTGCAGGTAATATAAATTCTGTTTCATACATGATATTGAAGAAACGGAGACATTGCAGCCATGGCAATGGAGTCCCATCAGAAAGAAACATTTTCTGGTATTGTACTTATACCGTACTTGTAATCATCTCTGGGAGCTGAAAAGCCAGTCATGATAACGAGAAGTCAATGAAGAGAAGTAAAAAAGCACATCAATTTCAAATTGTTCATCAGACAATCTAATTTGTAGAGAACTACACTTGTCAGGCTCTACCATAAACTTTTTTAGATAAGAAATGATGTGAGAAAGCTTGTCCATCTTGTTTTGTGATAGCAGATACAGCAATCTCAGGCAATACAATTTACCATCTACTCTGCTGGAGTCTTTTGTAAACTGTACAGAGATAATAAATATACCCTGCCAGAAAAACTGTGCCGGGCCACAATTCTGTTCATGTATTTTAGATTGCTTCAATCTGACTTTACTATAAATCTTCCTAATTTAAGTTTTAGAAGTACAAGCAAAATAAGCAAAGTGTTTAGTTTGTTGTTTTATAATCAACTATATATTCTGCAAAAACAGGGCTGTGTGTAAATAGAGGATTGTGGTGTATCACGCGTTTTTAATAATTCATAAACAACTTCCTTTATCATTTTGGGGTTATTTTTAAGGTTGATATGCTGTATACTCTCTGTCTACAAAGTCTACAAAACTGGTGTTTTATGTCATTCAAAAATGGAGAGAATGCTGAGCTGTCACAAAGCAGGAATGAAGAGTTAAACCTCCAATAAGGACATGTTTTGTTGAGGAGACATTTCCCTGATTTTAGATAGATTTGATCTCATCTGATGGTTGTATAGGGCAGGAAGTGAATATAAATCTTCCTAATTAGACACAGATAACAAATGTCTGAACTACCCCCTGCTTGATCCTAAATTTTAGAGTTTTGCATCTAGTCCATTTTAAGATGGAAGGAATAGCAAATCCAATAATTCCACTTTGGCAGTTCCCCTTTAAAATCAGTAAAATGTGAATATATAGTAACAAGTGAAGGAATTAGCCTTTAAAGTAAGGATTTTAGTATAGATTTGCATTTTGGGGAGTTCAGGGGGCCAGAAAATGTCAGTTACAAACCTGCATTTATCTAAGCCAGGTCACTTTGCAACTTTATTTTTTTCTTAAGTGAAATTATAAAAAAGAAAAATTAATTATAATGCAGTATTGTTATTCTTCCTTGTTGCCATTCTATCATATATACATGTCAGAATTATCAGTCTGTTAGTTGTTCAAAGCTCATTCAATATAAATCTAATATTTCTTGTATGTATGTATGTAGCTGGCGGGTTGGATCAGCCAGTAGCATGTACAAACCATACTCATGTAATTCTTTATTTTTTTTCTTATTCAGTAATAAAGATTGAAAAAATCAATTTTACATTGTTCAGTTTCTTTCGTTTCAGTACAGTTCATCCACCAAACAAAGCTGAAATGAACTGTAACTGAGTCCTAGGGTGACTATTGCTACACAAAACAAGCTGCAGTGCAAACATTCACAAACATTTGTGTGCTGTGTATAGGAGTTGAGAGAAGTACTATTGGTTGCTAATCTAATAGCACTAAAATTCCAGAAAGTGGACAGACTGAGCTCCATGTTCTGATTGTCTTGCCACCAGCCCAGCCATGGTAAACAATTCTGATGCCAGTATATGTCAAGATCAGCACATACCAATTGCCCCTACAGCTTAAATTTTTATTACACAATATTTATATAGCGCCAACATAATATGCGGTGCTGTACAAAGTCCATAGTCATGTCAGATCTGTCCCTCAAAGGGGCTCACAGTCTAATGTCCCTACCATAGACATATGTCATTAATACAGTCTAAGGTCAATTTTGGGGGAAGCCAATTAACCCAGCTGCAAGTTTTTGGAACGTGGGAGAAAACCAGAGTACGCAGAGAAAACCCACACAAACACAGGGAGAACCTGGAAACTCAATGCAGATAGTGTCCTGGCCGAGGTTTGAACCTGAGACCTAATGCTGCAAAGGTCAGCGTGCTAACCACTGAGAAACTGTGCTGCCCATCAGTCTGATTTCCATTTTTCTGCACTTAATGATACTATCTGTGTTGGAAGGGTTGAATACAATGAAGACCTGATTCATGTAGTGGAGGCATTATGGGAGCTGGTACAGGCAAGACATGAATGCACTCCATAAGTTGCTGAGAATTATGGAGAGAAATAGTATGTGTAAAGAAAAGATCCATTCATATTGTGAGTAAATGTCATACATTTGGAATAAATACAGTTAGGTCCATAAATATCTGGACAGAGACAACTTTTTTCTAATTTTGGTTCTGTACATTACCACAATTCGTTTTAAACAAAACAACTCAGATAAAGTTGAACTGCAGACTTTCAGCTTTAATTCGGTTGAACAAAAAGATTGCATAAAACTGTGAGGAACTAAAGCCCTTTTTAAACACAATCACTTCATTCCAGGGGCTCAAAAAGAATTGGACAATTGACTCAATTTTCATGATCTGGTGTGGGCAATTCCTTCGTTATGTCATTATCAATTAAGCAGATAAAAGTTGATTTGGGGGTGGGGGGGTGCTTGTATGTGGAAGATTTTGCAGTCAAAGGAGCTCTCCATGCAGGTGAAACAAGGCATTCTTAAGCTGCAAAAAAATGCAAAAACAGAAAAAACCCATCAGAGAAACCAAGTTGTTTCTGTCCAAAAATTTATGGACCTAACTGTATTTTCTGAGGTAAAAATGTGGACCATTGCTTTCTGAGCAGTATATCTCCAAGGACAATGGAGCTTCTGTCTCTACCCACCTAAAAAAAGTCATTTTTACAGGATGTCACTCTTGTTATTGGACCCTAATTACATTTGCATTATTGAGTACTTGGCTAACAAAGACTGTTCTTTTGGATTAGAAGAGTACTGCAGGCAGAAAGGTAGAGGTAGCAAATGTAAACAGACAGTCTTATTCTGGATTTTCCATTCTGGAGATATGACTGGGCAGGGGATGATGTAGTCCACCAATGTCCACTTAAATCTGGGCTGACCTAATAAAGTATATCTAAGTACAGAAGTTCTTTTTAGTAGATTTTTCTGCCTCCGTGCAGGGTATACAGCTTGGGTGGTGATCTTTTGCAGTATATACAAAAAATACAAAGTAGATGACTTGATAAAATTGTAGTACACATTAATATTTTTCATCTTTAGTATGTGTCATTATTTTAGTTGTTTATGATCTTTAGTACTTATCTTTGTACATTTTTCTTGAAAACGCGGACTTGGATCTGTGAAACGTGTAGAAAAAATCTAATTATTCTGTGATTTTTGGAGGACTCAGCTTATGTGTTATTTATATTTGGATTTATGGTATATTCAGAAGTATGTATAATTAATGTGGCCTCCATATTTTTTTTTTCTTTGTGTATGAAAGGAGGTAATTGCATATATGAATTTACTGTACTTACATGTTTGAGATAATTGTAATAATTCATTTTTATTGAATTGCATTTATTAAAATTGTATTTTATGTATCTCCTGTTGCCTTATGAAAGTCCTGTAAATCTACTCTTTTTTTGTATACAATTTTTGGGATGTGGCATAGTGAATAATCATGCCCTAGGGGTATCACCTAAAATTATAGAGATTGGTTAAACCCTAGCTAGGACTGTTTAGGCATAAGTGTTTGTTTTGTTTTGGTACTGTTCCCAAAAATGTTCTATCCCCTAGATGTAAAAGAAATGTGGGGTAACATCTCCAATGTACAGAAAAATTACCTTTTACACAGCAATCAGTGCAACAAGTGCGCCTATTTATTTAGTTTATTATCCATTACCTTCACTAACTATTCAGTGCAACTAAATGAAAAAGTTCAAAAAAATTAAGTTTGATTAAAATGTTTTGGGCAACAGGAGGAAACCTCAGTTTTTAAGATTGTATATTTATCACATCATATAACTATTTGTTTTCTTAATTTATTAGGTATTTTATTATTATTTGAACAATACTGACCTTAAAAAATGAACATCTGATTTATAAAATCAATGTATCATTTTAGGAATTTACATTTTGTCCCTCCCGTCTTGCATTACACATCCTGTACATGTCATCTGTTATTCACCCATTGCTTTCTATATATAAAGAATAACAAATGAGGGTTTCTTTTGTCTCATTTACAGCATATACACCTGTTCTGCAGGTATATTCACCTATATACCTCCATGGGTCTGATGAATTTTGTGGAGGTTACACGTCTATAGTTCTGTATACTATAAGTGTCACTATAATTCTTCTATATGGATACTATTGTAGTCTACAAGCCCAAAGGCAAATGTCTGTGATGTCAGCGTGAGTAACTCATACACAGACTTGTGTCAAGACAATTTCTTCTCTAGCCACATTCAAAGATTACTGAATTTATGGCCCCCCTTAGCAGTAAGTTTAAATGGCTGAAAATATTTTCAGTCTGCAAAGGGGATGTCGTTTTGTAGTTATTACTGGCCTCCAGCCATAATCTCTTTAAGATGGATCAAAGAAACTATCAGTGGAACTTACTCACTATACAACCACTAACATTTAAATAGCTTGATCTAAGCATTCCTGTTAGTATACAGGGGTTGTATTTATGTCCAGCCATTGTCTTGTCATGGGAGTAATATCTTTCTTACCATAAACCTATTCCAAGAAACCCAGCTGACACAATTTGCTGGATTTTCAAACAAATTAACTCATTTTATATAGAAAATGCTTTTATCTTTATTTCAGCAAACAATGCACGCCAAGGTAAAAATTCATGACGTGACATCATACATTACAGTTTGCTTTCAAGTGAACCTGTTCTTCTGTCTAACTATAAAAAAAGCCGGATAATCGCAGGGGAATTCACAAAGTTGAAGCTAGCCAAGCGCTAGGCAATATTTTTTATTAATTATAAGGATTGTTTTACAAAAATGGTGATTTGATCAAAAATCATTCAAAGGATTTTCCTGTATTTATGATCGATATTTGGACAGAATGTTGATTGACAAATGATCGAGCAAGTTGTTTTTTTTAATAATCCTGTAGAAGTATTGGATCTGTGAACACATTATATCCATAATTATTTACCAAACTCAACTATTCATTTCAGTCATGAGCCCTTTTGGGTCCTATAGTAGCTGTAAAGCTTAGTTTGCTTTGGTTGGTAAAATCACCTTTATAATCACTTTAATGTTCTTAAAATGTAATACTGCATGCAAAAACAATAATACAATAGCTATACATGTAAACTTATATAAGTCTGTAACATAATTACTAAGACAGCACATTGAAGGGAAAGGAAAAAAGAAAGAAAGAAAGAGAGAAAGAAAGAGAAAAAGAAAGAAAGAATGAAAGAAAGAAAGAAAATCATATGTCTGGTCATACTTCTGTGTTTTCTCATAGACAGCTGGTACTTTAGCAACTCAGGGTTGTCTTATTTTGGAGACCGTAGTTTGTGTTTTAGTTGTTAGTCTGGGTCATTGGGTGATAATTATAGGCAACATCCATGTAGTTGGGTCTTGTTACACTACAGTGTAATGTTATGACTAGACCATGTAAGAAACCCCATCTACGATTAATTAACAAATAGACAAGCCCGTTAAGGTAGATATTGTTCCTATGACCACTTAGGGGCACATAAGTGGGTGTTTGGGGACCACTACATTTCTCCTAGTGACATATAAATTAAGAACCTAATTAAGTGACGAGAACAACCTTAGGATGTTGAAAGTAAATTAGGTTCTCTGTATAAAAAGAAGGATTGTGGCATTTCCATTTTCAGAAAATAACTATGAAAGACTATATTTATTTGTACAAATTTTTGTTAAGTTTATAGTAACTGGCAACCGAAAGTCTTTCCTATTGTAATAAACGATATGAACATTTTCCAGTATTGCAACTGTCATACAGCCGTTTGATGTTATCAGTTTGTTCTCATTTGTAACACAATAAAAATATATTTTCCTTATCTTAACTATCTATTGTTTTTTGAAAAACTTAAAGACAAAATTAAAATAATATATTCAGAACATCATGGTAATACGTGCACATAGATATACTTTAATATATTGTCTTCCTTTAAGTCATGTCCCTTCAAACATTATGCAACAGTGCAAAAAAGTGAGTTTTGATATTCCGGAAATATAGTGTGTACTTACCTTCCTCTTTGCCCTAACAGCACAGCTCTGAATTCACAAGCACATTGGCCTGATTTATTAAAGCTCTTCAAGGATGGAGAAAATACACTTCCCTATGGGCCTGATCTATTAAAGCTTTCCAAGGCTGGAGAGGATACATTTTCATCAGTGAAGCTGGGTGATCAAGCAAACCTCCATTCCAGGTTTGTTGGATCACCTAACTTCACTGATGAAAGTGTATCTTCTCCAGCCTTGGAGAACTTTATTCTACCTAATCTTCATAACACCACCTTGTACGTAAGAAGATGACTGTTGTCCTCTCAAAAGTTTTCTGGCACAATTACGAGGTCTTTTTTGTTTCCCTTCAGGGGACGTTCCTGGTGTGGGGCAGAGCCATTATGGAGGGACACGAGAGAGAGTCCAGCCTAGTGTGCTCCTGCCCATCTCTGAAATGGCCTAGTGGCCAAAGTTTGCTGACCTCTGAAGTCTCCACTCATTTTATCATATTCAGTATTCTCCAGTGTTCTTCCACAAGGTTTTTTGGCATCCTTCTGAAAATGGTAAGGAAATTAGTTTTCCCCATTGGAGAAACGAGACAAATGTGTTCTGAATAAAAGAAACAAATAGAATACCTCTATATAATATTTGATATCACCTGCCTTGTGCAGCCATCTGTCTTGATAGACAAAAAGGGCATCAAGATAAGTCGGGATGGCAGGAAAAATATTCTCTTCCACTATACCATCTTTATTTGAAATATTTTCTGTACTAATAACCTCTTAAATAATTTGCATATTTATCCATGCTAGCTATTAAACATTAGTGTAACAATTGTTATTTCAGAGAGGTCAGACATGAAAAGCTGAACACTCCAGACATGACATGTTGACATGTTGTCTATGCCCTGACAGCATGCTTTGTATCTATTCTGTAGCAACTGATTATTCTACTGTCAGTGGCCTCACTTACCAAAGGATGAAGCATCGGTCAGTAAGAATTTAGCCTGCTCATTACACCACAATTATCAAGACAAGTTATAATGCATGTAATCTCCAGCCTGTATCAATAGGAATGATAAATGTATCTGAACCATGTGCTGTGTCACATTACAGGTAAACAATGGAGATATTACAAGCTCTTTATGAGAGAAACACCTTTATATGCTCATGAGTCAGGACAGTTCAACAAAGACAACCAGTAATTAGTAAGCAATAAAGGCAACACATTCTCGGAACAGAAATTTATGGCAGAGAGGTGGGACACTGTTGACGAGGCTGCAGGGTTTGAATGGCACCACATCTTACTAGGCTTGGAAATTGGCAAGAATTACTAATTTAATTTCAGGAAAAAAAAGTGTGAGGGTGCCAAAATATTCATCTCTAGCTGAGATCATGATATAAAGGTTCTTAAACTGTACAGCCCAACAAAATCGGTCGGTTGCCACTAATTATCATTTTTTATTGATGAAACTCCTTGTTTTTTTTCTGTAATACGTACATTTTGCCTTTATCGGCACACTTGTGTAAGATTTATTTTTCCTTCTATTTTTTAGTGATTGACACTTTACCAAGATTGTTAACTATTCTAATTTTAAAGTACATTTCAGCTGAATTTGCAAATCAAGCATTGCAATATTGTATACCTGTCTATTGTTTCAATTGTTTCATTCCAATATAGTTGTAGTGCAACATTCCATTCTTTTTTCCCCTTTGCTAGTTATCTGATGATCTAGGACCACTTTTTGCTGCCTGGTTATAAGGTTGCAACGCCATTCACATAACTTTAGATATATTTTAGCTGATATTATTGTTGAGTTGACAAGGACTCTTTGAGGTCATTTTTGTTTTAAAGGACAAAAAAACAGCATGTGAGTGAAACACTTGTGATGGCAAATTAAAAAGAGAAAAAATAAAGTTTGAGAAACTCTTTAAAAACGACATTAAAGTGTCAGGTATTAACTCAGTCCCCCATGGCCTGCCATGTCTGTTATGTTTATATCTTCTCATCATTTTTTTGCTGTTAATATATATTTTTGCATATTCAAAAATAATATTTACTGAGCAAGGTCGGCTCTGTGGCCAGTACTCTTGCCTTTGCAGCACTAGGCCACAGACCCTGATGAAGGAGGGCCATATGTACCTCTGAAACATGTTTGCATTATGTAAATCACAATTTAATAGCTGTTTCTGGGGAAACGTTCTGGTTCTCTCATTTGTACTTAAAAAGTATGTTGTTCTCTCCTATGAACTTTGTCAACATACAGGTAATTGTAACCCTTCCAGGTGCTTTGAAACCCATGCATACTGCCCCTTTGCACATTTCTAATAAACATACAGTATATATTTATATATATATATATATATATATATATATATTGTATGAATGAGAATAGTTTATACATTAGATATACATTAGATATATACTCCCATTTGACTATATATATTTTCGGGATAAAAAAGATTTATGTTCAAGATGCGAAGAACTATATATACTTGCTAGCAACATTTTTTCTACCCATACTATTTCAGTTTTACTTGGAATGTTTTTCTGAGCTGCATCATGACCTTTGTTAGTGAGACATTACTAGGTTTTCAGTCACTTTAACGAGCCCAGCACTATAACCTGTTGCTCTTATAGCAGCGCGGTGCTCTAACGTGGAGTGCACTTAACTGCGAGTCTGAATGGCTCAGTAATGTAGCTTTAGAATGGCATAAATTAAGCTGTCATTTATTTGGCAGCAGCCAGCAAACCCAAAGAGGTGATTTTCCTGTAGTAACACCACAAGAAACAACAATTTTCTGGCTTGAGTTCTAAGTGACAGTTTGGTGTGATACATTCTCAATGCTTCAGGGTCTGCAGCTGTAAAGAGCCTTCAGCGGGAGTTATTGTCTGCATTAGTAAGTGCAGTTTGTTCCCTTATATTGCTAACATTTTCTACTTCATCCAAGACAGCATTCAGACGTATTTTGATATAGTGCCATTAAAATTTATTGTTCCATCAAAGTATGTAACTATTTTTTAATACCAGGATTTCAGATTTTGAACACAACAATGAATCAAGCTTATGTTATTTATGAATGCACTACATAGATAAATGCGCCTCTACCATGTCAGGAAGCTTGCAGTTATCTCTGCAATTTGCTCTCACAAATATGAGTCTTTTCCAGAAATGTGCATTGAAATCAGGTAACTGCTCCCTTTCACAGAACTATAAAGCTTTTGATGGAGGCACTGCAAAACAGGTCAGTGTGGGTTTATAGAAGTATAAGCAGACAAGAGGAATAGCTTTTAACTCCATGGCTTACTAACGTCCCATCTCTCTTTTGTTGCAGCAGTGCATGCTGGATGGATGCTGAGATTTTTATTTACACCTACCATTAATAAACGGTAGTAGTGTACCATACACACAGCGCACTGCTTTTTGTGAATAGCACCAGACTATATAATTCTATGTCTAGACAGAAAGATAGAAATATCAAGACAGGTAGATAAATAGATGACATGGCCTCTTTTCTAAACTTTGTGGCAGTCAAGTCTGGGATGATTTTGCCCAGTTGTATTAGCTCCGAAAAGTTTAGTAGAGTAGATTCAAAGTAGAGTAGAGTAGAGTAGAGTAGATATAGAGGTAATGCAATACAAAAACTTTATGTATCCCCCCAAAAATACCTGTGTGGTTATCAGAACTATGGTGGCTCCATTTTGGAAATGTTGACCTGGAGCACTCACCCAACGGTTGCAGAGACACCTGGGTTATGGTGTGGGGAGTCTTAGAAGTGGATGTGCAGAACATTACAGCACTTTCAGAGTAAATCTAGTGTCATGCAGATTGTACTCGAGGAGTCAATAAGATATGTGAGAGGAGCAGAAACAGTCGAGTGTTGTTGGGTGTACTTACTATTAGTGTGAATGTACATGTCTCATGCAACTTATTGCCAAAAAACATGTTATATAAGCCATACCAAAAAAAGGAATCATAGCTATTATTCTCTTTAAAATTGTCTTCCTCGAAGAAATAGATCAAAGATGCCTAATGGTACATTTTTTTGCTTTTAAAGCTCCTGAACCACCTGGGTGCACTGGACTGTACTGGAAGTCTGGAATTCAGCTCCATTTTGAAACATGGACCTACTACCCACAACATCCCACAACAAGACAGAGAGAGAAAGAAGGATCAGATAAATGTAAAAAAGATGTAAATACAACATTACTAGGTGGTCATCAAACATAGTTTTTCCCATTTATAAATCCAATTACAAACCTTATAATGCTTTTCAAGCCTTCAGGAACATCTACTTCTAAGATTTCAGTAAGCTTACTACAGCTCCTCCATTGACTCACCTATGTAGGGCAGATATTAAAAAAGATAGTGAACTTCAAGCTCTCATAAATCGGATGTAACTTGCTTTCTAAATATAAATTAAATCAGGGTTGCTAACAGACAGGGGTGGTTGCAGAAGGGGTAGATTTTATGAATGGAGCAGACCAGGCACCTAAGCATCTCATTATACTTGTAGAAGAAGGGGCTAACCCTACTCAGTCTTATTGACTTATTAGTATTTATTGCTTTTTATGACTGTTCTAAACAAAAGGGACTTGGAAATATGCAGAACAGGACTATTAATCAGGACTGTTAGCATGTGTGTTGTCAGGTTTTAAGGAGCTACTAAGGTGTGGTGTTTTATAGGCATACATGCATACATACATGCCTTGCTGATTCCTTCATAACCTACTGTAGATATGGGTCATACTAGGTCAAAATCCACAACTATTATTCATCATGTATTCCAACTCATTATTATAGATCATACCAAATATAGAAGGTGAATGGTATATATAAATTAATTTAAGTTGCAAAAAGATTTGAATAAATAAGAAATATAATTCAATGTAAACTTCCTGATCCCAAATTGTACCATGAATATAAACATTTGCAACTTATTCTGACAATATAAGGAACACATTCATAGTAAGAGTACTAATGATATTTTTAAAGCTCCCTTTATCAAGTTCTGATTTTTTCAATTAATTTTTTATTGAGGTGATGTTCTCAATAACCAATAAGGAACCTTGGGGCTATATGGGGCAACACGCTTTATTTGAACCTTACATTAACTCCTAAATGCAAACCTTTCATCTCAACCTAATTCCGATACCTGGTCCGGAACAAATTCTTAATCAAACCCTAAAGCTTACATTACCCCAAACTATTACCTTTAATATTTATTAACCCCTGAATACTATATATATACACAAATATGATGGTTTCTTTATAATAAAAATGTGCTGTTCATACATTTGACAAATATTAAGGTGTTCTTTGTGTTAACTGATCGTTGATATTGTACTGCAATTGTACTACTGTTTGCACTGGTCATTATAGTAGAAACAGGTTAATAACAAAAAGGACAGAAAGATCCCATGAACAATGGCATTGTATGTGCCCCTAATGTTGTAAAATATATACCTCAAGCTATTTTAAATAACATAAACCAAACCACATAGGAAGGGAACAGTGGGATACTCTGGTATTTATGTAGCTACAATGAAAGACACTTAAGTGATCAATTGTACAAGTTAACCAGACTGTGCAGCTTTTGCATTTGAATAGCTGCTCAAATGTGAAAGCTGCCATTGTTTTCCTATTTTATATGTCTGAATTTAGGGAAAACCAACCAGAAGTAAAATATCTAAAAAGAAACAGAGCAGATTAAATTACTGGCTACTGGAAACTGCTTTGTTTAAAGGTTTCAGATTATTATTCACTACATAAAAAATTACAAATACTTGAAAAGTCAGCAACATATCTACTATATTGTAACAGAAAATCATATATAAGGCTAGATGGTGCGAGAAGAAAATGTGCACAATGACTGAAAGATACAATTAGAGATTAGATTTTCCTTTTTATCTTTTTTTTGTAAATGATTATTACAGCATATTATTGCTGCTTGTAACATGCTTCTAAACAAGCATAAAGTTGTAATATTACCCTCATTTTACAAAGTATAATTTTTTTTCCACTGCCCACCTTCTGAAGACACAACACTGGACTTTCTAAACTTTACCTGTGGATGATGGACCCTCTAGATGGCTCCATATTACCTTTTGCCCCCACCTTGTTTTTGTGCTCTTGCATGTTGACGTCTACTTATAAATCAAATTTGAGACTGGTGTCCTTGTAAACCTATACCAGGAAAAATACATTTTAATGTTCTGGTCCCTTGCATGGGGATATTTTTTGTTAAAAGACCCAATTAGAGTCATTGGTCTTCATGAAATACTTTGTAAAATTTGTTATATATGTATATGCTAATTGAATTAAAACAAATGCTTATTGCCATGTCCATATCATCCTCATATTGTCAAAGGGCCTACTTGAAAGTTGTGTCTTGTTTTATAATCATTATAATGGGCAGCCTAATGGGCCTAACAGAATGTGCAGGAGGTGGGCAAATATGATGTGCCAAAGCTGTACCTGCGAGAATAGCCTAGGACTTGGCTGAGAAAGGAGAATTTGGGAGGCTGCTGCTGATATGTATTTAAAATCTCATTTAACATGATAGGAAATCAGTAGCAGCCATTCATACTCTTCTATAGAACAAAAAAGGCCTTGTGTGAAAGCTATGTGCTGCGTCCATCCTCAAGCCAAGCCATGGAACAGATTGCATTGTGTTTTCAGTGCTTGTAATACTTGACTTTGTTTACAATACAGTTTATCAAATGAATAATAGGATAACAATATATATTGTCTGCAGCATATTATATCCTTAAAGTGGACCTAAACTAAAAAAACAAAACAAAAAGTCACTAGGAGGTAGAGCTAATACACCATAAAGTGTTCCATGCATGTTTGCTGATTATGTCAGAAGCTCACTACCCACCAATGTTCAATCAGATTGCCATGTGTGTGGCTACCTTTCTCGTCCCCTTTAAGAGATATCTGAAAAAAACAATCATTGTGATCTTGGAACCTATTTATTTTAATATGCTGCTAGAATACTGTAAAGGTTATATGATTTTTTTTAATGAAAGGAATACCTATTCTTGAGCACCTTTAGAAATTTATTAGGTAAACATTTGCTTTCAGCAGTTTTATATGTAAGCCTTTCATTTTATAAGTGAGGAAACAGTTATAAACATAAAGGTCCTGCAGGGAAATTAAACTGATTATTATTGCAGAATTTTTTTTTCTGCAGAAACCTGCTGTACAAACACAGGGCCGGTACCGTGTAGTCACCTGACTATCTAGTAGTAAGATGAAACCATTGAATTACCATGGTTATTAGCTCTGCATTACTAAATACATGCTATTGGTGCCACCACGGGCAGCTAATGGTTAGTCTGCATTCAACAATCTAAATGGAACCAAAAAGGGAAAATAAATTCTTGCTTTACTAATAAATATTTAGAGGCAACAAAAATTCAACAAGATATCAGCTAATATGACACAGAAAATGTTTTAACTGTGATAAAAAAAAGAAATATTCAGAGTTTGGATTTCTCATAGATCTTTTAAGCATAATCTTTCATATGGAATAATTAAAGCTCTACAAGGCTGCAAAAAATAGACTCATGAGTGTACCTGAGTGATCAAGCGAACTTGGAATGGACCTGGTCCAGGACGGAAAAACTTTACCAACTAATAGCAAATGATTTTTAATAAAATATTCCAGGTTTGCTGGGTCACTAAGGTTTTGCCATAATAGTCTATATTTATCAGTTTTGAAGAGATTTAATCAGGCCCAATGCATCAGCAAACCTGAACCTTATGTCTAATAGTCATCTGCAATGAGCCTAGGCGGGAGTCCAGGGCCTTGTGGATATACTGAGAGTTCTAATTTATTCCAACATATAAAAATCCCATAGAATTTTAATGTATTATAGGAAATTGAGGTGTAGCTATAATCATTTGTATGATTAACAGAAATATGTGTGTTTGGGTGGAGGGGATGATACTATTTTTTTATATTTTTATTGAACAATTTATTTTTTTAAAAAGTACAATAATATAATACCACTGAATGTGTAAACAGGTCTAGATATAATTCAAAGGATTTTATGTAACCTGCAGGAGCCACTTTAAAAGCCATCTTACCCGTAAAAATTACCCTACATTCGAACAATTGCCTGAAATAAACTATACCAAAATGCAAAAATTATGCATAACATGGTAATTGTTGGGTAGCAGCCTAACCTTTGAGTCTATTCATACTACAAACATTAAAATGAACAGGCTGCATGCACCTAAACTCATGAAAAATGACTGAGAGCCTCATTTATTAAAGCTCTCCAAGGTTGGGGAAGATACACTTTCACCAGTGAACCTGGGTGATAACGCAAATTAGGAATGCATCTAGTCCAGCATTGAAAACATTTGCTAACAAATAGCAAATGACTTTTAAGAAATTCAGGTTTGCTGGATCACCCAGCTTCATTGATGAAAGTGTATCCTCTCCAGCTTTGGAGAACTTTAATAAATTAGGCCTTGTATTTTTCATAATGCAATGGACAAGTTACAGTTGCATTGGGGTGGACTTTTTTTTATCATTATTATTATTATTATTATTAATAATAATAATAATAATAATAAAAAACAGAATTTATAACATATTACGCAGCACTGTTCATTAAATAGGGGTTGCAAATGACAAACTAATACACACAGTGATACAGGAGGAGAGGACCCTACCCCGAAGAGCTTACAATCTAGTAGTTTTTACTGATGAAAGACTTGCAAACCTTATGCAAAGTACATTGCCATGCATTGTGAAAGCACTGATATGTACAGGACTTTACTGCAATATAGGTGATGTACACGGGTCCTGAAATATTGGAAAAGTGTTATAATGTAATAATAAAAAAAAATTGGGGGGTAGTTAAATTGTATATCTGGTATAGTTTTCTATTAACCCTTTTCATCTGTATTTTCCCCTCTCTGTGCTGGGATAATGTTGGGATAATAAAACTGAAATATAGTTTGTGTTGTTACAATAAGAGCCAGAATGCAAGGCACAATGACACAGCTTGTTGTGCATATTCTGTAATGAATGACTTTAGACATGAAATACACTGGAGTTCTACCTAAACTTAATTTCTGAACTGTTGTTAGCAATCAATTGTTAATTTTATTCATTTAAATGAGGCTTTTATTTTATGCAAAGCTCAACAAAGTAAAATGATAATTTTATCACAGCCTAGAAATGAGTGTGAATAACTGTTGATTATTTTTCAAAACTGCAAACACTTTAATAACAAGTTCCCTGATAATTGTACGAATATTATTAGTCATTTTAACTATGTTGTAGCTCAAATATATATGAGTGACATTACGTCTTCCAGGGATCACAACCACAAAAAAAAATTACTTGGTAATTATAAAGACTTTCTTGAAGGGAAAATTATAATAAATCATTATGCTAGTGAGTAAAGGAATCAGTTGTGTTTAAATGTGATGAAAAAGCATAAATTATTTAATAATACAAACATCTCAATTACTAAAAGGACAATACATAATTGTCAATTACACTTCATAGTAAATGTTTATTACATGCATACATAGCAAGTCTTATATTATTGTTATTATTACGATTAGGTTGCCATAATTAATATTATTAATAATTATCAAAGCATATATAAAACAAAGCACTAAAACCTTATTGATACATTAACACATTCAAGTCATTGTAAATGATATTTTAACAATAAACTTCAATCTTACCTTCCTTCTTCTGCATTTCCAGGGAGTTTTTTCCTGTTGAAAAATTAAATAGATTTATTTCTGCACCTTTCCACACTAGAAGCATTAGAAGTTGGAGCTGGTATCTTAAAGAGGAACTAAACTAAAAACTCAAAAAAATACAGTTACCTTCAATCCTGCAGGGCAGTCCAATCGCTCTGGGGGTGTTCTGCATCGGGTCCTGTGTCATCCTGGCAGCCGGCATTTTCGTCTTCCCTTCCGGGTCCTTCACCTACATCACCCAACGCAGGCGCGAGATCGAGTGACGTAGGACGAAAATAAACATTTGCCAATCTCACTGCAAATGCTTGAGATCGGCAAATTTTTCTCTTTGTACAAAAAGCCTCCTTCTGCGCATGCCCAAGATGCTCAAGCTTGCGCAGAAGGAGCGCCCGAGAGCTTCCTGGGATGCCTGATGTAAGTAACGTCAACAAAAAAACAAAAAAACAAAAGTTTTTTTTACCTTACATAAAAGGGATGTCTACCCTGAGTTTGGATAGGCTTTAAGGCTACCTTATTTCCAATCTGTTCAGGGTTCAAGACTGGCCTGTAATGTTTACACTTGTATGTATAAGGAACTCAATAGAGGGATCTTTTGATTCCTTTAAACCATTTTATTTTTAATAGTCAAAATATTTCCTCTTCAGCTCATGCTGGGCCATGTCTTACCTACCACCAAGCTCTGCATGATTGCGGCCAATATATGCAGGATAGGAGAATGTTAGGTATGATAGGGCCCAGAATATGCAGGACTGGAGAAATGTTCATTTAAAGACTGGAATCTGAAGAGTGTTACTCTGTCCAATTATGAAATCATTACCAAGGCTCAAATATTACAATTTTCAAAATTTTGATGGGCAGCCTAAAATCCATGATTTTGTGTATACACAACAAAAGCAACAACCATTACACCAAAACTATGCTTGTATAGAAGGAATCTAAAAGCCTATAACATTTTCAAAATACCATACATACAGAAAAATATAAAAAAAATACAAATAAATAGAGAAAGTTAGACAGCATTTTACTTCACTGAGAATAGTCTTTAACTCAAAGGCTCCCCCCCCAAATGGAGGACAGGAAAGCTTACAGATTTTGGGGTAGTGACAGAGCCAAAGTGAGCCTTCCATGCCACTACACATATATACACACTGCCACATATACACACAATCACACACATTGAACACACATATACACACACACCTACCTACCTAAGCTACCATATATGTTGTAGCCATCTCTTCTATCACCAGTCTACCCATCCTGAGCCCTTGGAAGTCTACCTGGTCTTCATGCCAATGGCTAGGAGGCCGATGCTGCAAATGTTCTCAGAAAATTATGTGCAGCATTCCTGCAGCCTTAAGGTGCCCCCAGGCCCTTCACAACTGTGTGTATGTGTAGGGGGGGTTCATGGGGTATTATTTGTACACCTGCCTACCAGTTGTACTATACTACTCCTGACAACTCCTGTAAATCTCTACAATGGCTGACCTATGGAACACAATGAGCACACTCTGTATGACCAGTATCTTAACAAAGAGGCAGAATGTAGGAGGTAATCTATCCTGTTTCTACAAACTTAACTATAAAAGTTTTCATACAATAACATGTATTTCCAGATTGAAGAGTGAGACATCTATTTATTTGTCTTCATAATTTAAGATTAAAGAGACAATATGGGGGAGGGATGGAAGAGACTGGAGTGAGGTTTTGTAGGAGTGTATTTTTTCTCTTGTATTGTTATTGTTTTTTTATTTTTACTGTGAATGTATGAAGAATTGTATTTCTTGTTATGTATTTAGGTAAATATGAATATATTTTGTGGAATAAGAATAAAAATAAAAATTTACAATAACAAAAATATGATAGCAAAAGCAAAAGTTAAAAAGAAACTCCAAAGTGGCTTAGAGATAATCTATGGAATATCAGCTAAAAGTAGGTAATCATTTTAAATACAGTTTCCTTTTAAAGGGGCTTATTATTACTTTGACCTTAGACTGTAATAAAGACATATGACTATGGTAGGGACATTAGATTGTGAGTATCTCTGCGGAATAGTTAGTGATAAGACTATGGACTTTGTAGAGCACAGCGTAATATGTAGTCGCCTTATAAATGCTAGTTAATATTAATAATAGTAATAAGTACAGACACTTAAATATTGTCGTTGGAACCAATCTTTCATGATTGTTTACAGCGACAAAAGACTAGAGGATAAACGAACAAGTGCTGCACATATAGCGCCGTTCTGTTCTATGAAGAGGCGAGGGGAAGAATGTATTGCGGTCATTCGTCAGTCATGTTGGATCCATGAACGACTTTGAGCAACCTTGTTCATAGATCCCACATGGCCGACGTTGAGCGACCTCTGTACACAAGTCAGATTCTTTGCCTAGACAAGCCCTTTTCTTAATGATCGAGAATAATATGTATATAGCTTAACACTGCTTTTCTAAAGTTACCACACAATGAATACTGTCACCCTAGTCTAGAAAATGTGTTAGTGAATAATAAAAAAAAGAAAAATAATATTAATTAAAAGAAAAAGCCACCACACCTAAGGACTGCTAACCTGTTACCTTTGACATTTTTGGTACTGGGTTTTCATAAACAGACTTTTACAAATGAAAAAAGTATTACCACCATGCTATGACATTTGCAATACTGCCAAAGTCACATAAATATTTTATACAGCATGGCATAAATCTAATAATCCTGGATCATTTCTAACATTGGTTTTAAAGTGATACTGTGATAATGCATATAGCAAGGAAATATCTACTTAAAAAATGTCACCTGTTTAACAAGACTCCTAACTTACTTTTTGTAGAAGGAGATAAATGTATTTAGTTCTCTATAAAATAAATATAAAAAATGTATACAAATTGTATATGATTTCAAAGACAGTACTGTCTACAGAGAGCTGTGAGTATGCAGGCTATTTTGCAATGATCTATTCCTTATGCAATGAGTAAATAACATGGATTGATTTAATCATAAAAGAATAACAGGAAAACTGTATTGATTTTTACAGTCTCTAATGTGAACATCAGAAGCTATTGACTTGGCTTCATCCTAGGTTGTATCATTCCTGTGAACTCAGGAACATCAATAGTTTGTCATTACCCAAACAAAAAATATGACAATTTGGACCCTATTCAAAATGGGATGGTGCAACAAGGAATCATTGTGATTGTAGCGAGGGCAGAGTAATATATGTACTAATATACTTTAGTGCTCATTAAACTGAAAAGGACAAAATCCATAATTCCTGCTGAACTGTCCTCATATTAATTAGGAGAGTCTGTTCACAATCCAATAACACAGAGACTCTCAGGTTTTGCTGACAAGAGCTTAGTAGTATTAGCTAATTTTGTCCTAGACTCTGCTGCTAAAAATTATGATCTACAGGGTGCAATATATTACAGCCATGTCAGTTATTGGCACATTTATATAAATGTATCATAAATGTGGTCTGGTATATTAAAGGGAAGTTTGAGATGACATGTATAAAAGAACAATGAGTAGTGTAGATTTAAAAACAGACATTGCTTAATTGAGGTGTGAAATATAAAACAAAGACAAGCAGACATATGGAGGAGTCTGTGGTGCATGGATATGATAGACACATAAACCAATGCTGCAGTGACAGAATGAATAAACAAGTTTATTACTGTAGACAAGATACACAAGGAATTTGCTACACTTATATTTTGTAATGGTAATTTTTAGGAACCCAGGGGGATGATATAATAAAAACAGTTTAGTACAGCTGTGTTTAATCTGAAACGGCCAAAAAAGTAGAAGAAACAAAACAAGCATGATTATTTTATTTATTATATTTAATTGGATAGAAAAAATAAATATAGTTCAGCTATTCAACATTCACTTGTGAAAATTAAAATTTTGCAAAGTTAAAATTTTCTTTATGTATAAATAAATATATATATATATATAGTGTATTTTGTAATTGTACTGGGATTTGATCACATTATTTGTAATAATAGAAAATTGTGTGTCATTGGCTTGAATATTGGGATACTTCTGAAGGATATAAAAACAGATACAGTAAAAAAAAAAAAGTTTTACTGTACTGCTTAAAAACTGTTAAAATAAGTATCAACATGCAAATGTAACAAGCAATCATGGCTGTGCACAAGTAATTATATGAAAACTGTCAATAGAGAAGTAGAAATGGAAATATTAAAATAGGGTATTGAGAAGAATAAAAGATCTGGTAGTAAATATTCCCCCTTGTTTACGAAACGTTATGAAAGTTCCTTAGGCACTCAGGTTTCCCTCACACTTCCAAAAACACGTACAGCTAGTCCCCGGGTTACATACGATATAGGGTCTGTAGGTTTGTTCTTAAGTTGAATTTGTATGTGGGTCGGAACAGGTACATTATTTTAATGAATGCAATTAGGACAGATGTTTGTCTCAACATATTATTAGGCAGCGTGGTGTCAGTTACTGTATAAAATCCTCCCTGTGAGCGAATCACGAACAAAGCAAAAAAAAAAAAAAACTTTATGGAGTTTGTCCTGCTCATTAAAGAGTTACAACAGAAAGAAGTCAGTCCTTAAGATCACCCACAACTTCAGCTGTGTTTAGAAAAAGATTTCTTCTGTGAGTCATGCAAACCTCCGCCCTGTCAAGCCTCCGTCCTGCACAGAACAAGCAGGGATGTCCTTAACCCCGGGACTACCTGTAGTTAGAATAATTACCTCCACCCAAAACCATCCTTGGTACATGTGGAAGATAGGCAGTGCAAGGAAGAGTGGTCCAAAATTCCAGTGGAGAAATATTAAAGACTCATTGATTGTTACAGAAAGCGATTAACATCAGTTATTTTATACAAAGGATGTGCTACCAAGTATTATGTTGAGGGTTTCAATAATTTTGTCTATTCTTTATAATAATAAACAATAAAACTAACCAAGAAAAAAGTAAAATATCATTTAAAAAAATATAGAAAAGAGCAAAAAAGTGACCCCCTCCCCTTTCCCCCAGGGAACATGGAAATAGTTTTGGTGAGCAGATTCTGAATCTCCTCCAACTAAAGCTTTAAATCAAAAATTTTGCTTGTGCAAGTACACACTTGGGTTGGGGACTGAAAGAGAATATATATGTGCACTGAAACACCATGATATATATATATATATATATATATATATATATATATATATATATATCAAGACAGGAAAAGATATTTATAGTTTTGTGAAAGTCCCCATTAATTCATAGGGATAATATATGCATAATTTGACTTATTTGACATTTCATTCTGAAGAATTCAGTTCTTTGGTTAGCATCAAATCCATGTTCAAGGTTTTTTTCCCCAACCAACCCTCTGACCCCTGCCTGTAATGTGACTTCAATGGTCTTGGTGCTGGGCCACAGTGTAGGGAGTTTTTAATGGACAGCATAAAAATAAAAAAGTGAGCATTGCACTTGATGCTTTTTTTTACAGGTACAAGCAATTGATTTAATATTTTTTGTTGTAAATGAAAATGCAGATTACAAAGCACAAGCCTGTATAGAGAATTATATTGTTATATTTAATGCATGACCCTTATAGGACAATAGGAGAAATGCCCAATTGCAAGTTCAACTTCATATATTTTATGTAGAGTCAGTGATTATTAATTTCTGGGAGGACACTGATGGATGGGTTCTGCTAACAAACTTCCTGCTTATCCTTTCATCTACAGGAATACAAATAATGTTTCAGCTTCACAGGAAATAGACTTTTCCTTTCTTTGGATGTTAGAAAAGGTGACTTCATGGTAATAGTGTGAAATATTGATGAGTGATTTATTTTAACAAGGTGAAACTTTGTACAAAGGAAGGAATGCTCACTTTTATCTATTCATTGTTCTGACTAACACCATAGTGTGGATATTTCTTTATGTTTAGAAGTTATGTTTTATCAAACAAATAAAAGTATAAATGTACGTTCTGCATTACTGCATTAATGTTTTATCTTAAAAACAGCAAAGAATTAAATGCTGCACTGAAATAGTGTGATTACAAAATTAAATATAACATATAAATGAATAAAGAAAACAGGTTTTGAGTAGAAGAACCTATAGGAATCAGGTACAGCAGAGAACACAACCATGAAAAAAAATAAATTACATCCAATGGAAATTGGTGCATTTTCAACATTTTTAATTAGGTAAATGTTAGGTCTTGATTTAAAGAATGATTACCAATGATGGTGTAATTCTTTAATAAAACAATTAAATTCCCTTGAATAAGAAATTTTGTATCATTTGTTATGTTATAGATAATTTGTGCTTTAATTTCAAATTTTAGATAGATGGCCTCACAATCTCATGTTCACTTTGATGTAATTCAGAATCTATGATTATTGAGTGCAAGCTGCCCAGGATGTAAAGCAGCAAAACAAATTTATTCCATAATAGTTCTACCACCACTACCACTTTTCACATTTTCTCTGGACATGCTGTTTTTAGATTTCACTGAATATGTCCACTGGTATTTTAACCAAACAACGCTACCTTGGGTTCATTGGTCCATATCACCTTGTCCCAGGATACCTGGTCCTTGCCTATATGTTCAACGGTAAAATGTAAGCCTTGCGCTGATGTTCTTTTTCACAACCCCCATGTAAGATATTTTTTTGCAATCTCTTTCTGATTGTAGATTCATACACTTTGCCACAAATTGTTTCATGTATATCCTACACTCAAATTTTAGAGACTGCTCTTGGTGTAAATCAGTTGTTCATAAATGATTGATTTACATTTTGTTGGCAATCTTTTAAATGCCTTGCCAGACTCATAATCATACCAAACCTTCTATCTGAGGGCCCTAGAGAGCTATTTTGATTCTGGCATAATGACAACACACAATAAAATATCAAGGAGAACACCAGACCCTCGATATCCGAGATTTGAAGGACACATTTCACCTGCATTCTCCCTAAGGAGGTTGTAATCACTGATACCTGGAACATCTGATTCTAATTTCATTTGGAGAAAAACTTATGGGCGAACTTTTTTTTATATCAAGGAATCTGCATTTTTGTTAATGGATTTTCACTGTGTTTTTAAACATATATAACTAAATAATGAACTGAGACTAAATATCTCTTAACTTCTAATAAAACACATGTTCAGTGTATGACATACGTGTACTCTTACAGTTTCTCACCGTGTATAGTGTAACCTATTAATGGTCTCTATGGCACACCTTATGGGAGGGATTTTTAGGCTGTCTCCAGCAAAATAATGATAATAATTGGTTTCACTTAACAGTTTAACTCTGAATAAAGGGTCGGAGACAAGCCAGCTTTCCAAGACAATAAACATTTTGTTTAGTGATATAGAAATCAGTGCAAACTAATTGCTCTTTAATTAAATAAATCCCAGAAGTCTGGTTTGATAAAGCTCCTCGAGGACCAATCTAACTTCAGCTAAACCCCGAAAATGAATAAGCAGAAAGGATAGATCAAAGGTTCTCCGAACCTTCCTAAGGGAACCCATAAGCGCTTGTAATAACAGGGTATGTGTTCTTGTATGTATAGATTGATTTTTTTTCATTACTGCAGCAGATGAACATGCTTACAGTGTACACATAGAAAAGAAATAATACAAAGAAGCTGATTTAAGGGTAAACTCCTGGGAAGCAGATAAATACATGGATGAAACACATACAAAGGAGCTGTTCTACCTGCCAAATGTCTTATCTTTTTCTAACCAGTCCTGAGATTCATACAGCTTTGCTACACCACATAGCAGCAGAACAGACCTAACTTTGTTCTATTGCAGCTCAGTAACACTTAAAGGTCTCCTTCCTACCTCCACCCTATGACTGGACAGTGAAGTGATAAGCAGACTGATGATCTTATCTCTACATCACACTGCTCTCGCTTCCTATCAACATGCGACTTGCACTGAATTAGAAGTGTTTGGCCCATTGTGCCGCGTGTTCCTTTTGAGCATTGCTGCTTGTTAATTTCTGTGTTTTATATCTGCCTGTACTTAAGCTATAATAAAAGAACACAGAGGTGAACTCTGCAGTTTGCTACAGTAACTAAATATTCTTTTATAAATGTAGTCATCCTACCATTCAGAAAGCAATATACAATACAATATTGTATTTTATACTGTTTGTTCCATTTTAACAATTACTTCCCTGATTTGTTTGGTGTATGGCATTTTTTTTATGTATGTTTCTATATTGGAAAACCCAATAAAAGTCATTTACACTGAGCTATGCATGAGCATGCTGAGGTTTGTTACATCATTCAGGCCCAGCCAACAAAGATGGCTGAAGATCAAGAAAAATGGAAGAGAAGAAGATAGCAGCGATGAATCGGGACAGATGAGTTTATTTTAAAAACTGTGATCAGGCAGGTAAGAAAATTTTATTGTAGAATGATCTCCACCTGTCCCTTTTACGATAAAGGACCTTTCTGGACGCCGTCTTAAAATTTTTAGCTATCGTTCTGGTCCTTTCCATCCTTTTTTGTATCTAACAGTACCTGAAGATAGCTAAACATAGAGGCTATTTAAAGAAACATCCACCTATATACATTTCTTGATCTTAAACAGGCCACATCCCTAGACAATAATGCCAATTAGTCCCCTTAAAACCAGACATAATGATGGCTAGTAAAACAAGGTGAATAAAGACTATCTTTTCATTTATTCTTGTATTCTTGTAACTACAGTATACCATTGACGCCATAACCATCTCCTTCCTTGAAACAATTTTAAATAAGAGGGCTGCTGGAAGTAAAAACATCAGGTACTTGTTTATGTAATTTTGTATATTTGTATTTTTATTTTTGGACAATTATGTGATTTAGGTTTGTTCTTTGTATTTTCCATACATGAGAGTAATTTATGTTTCTATAGTTATAGACTTCTCCTGTCCTACCTCATAAAGAAGCAGAATTTTTCTGCGAAACACGTCGAGAAGTAATTCAGAATTTAAACCCTTTGGAGGTAATCTCTAAGGAGAGGTCATTATATACACACACAATTTTATTGTGTTTTATGTATTTGAAATGGCGTTTGTTCTTAATGTTTGATACTAATAAAATTTTGTTATTTTTGTAATTAATATTGTTGGTATTGGCTTTAAAATTGATGTCTTTCATCGCATATCTTTTCCTAAACATAGAGGCTACCTTTAGCTCTTTTTTGTCTCTCCTATCACAGCACTGCATGCACAGCTCAGTACATAATGCTGGGGATGTGCCAGGTATGCCAGCATCCACTGAATGAACTTCTAATGCTCAGAAATTACATTATCGCGGCTCGGACAGTCAAAAGGTCTAAAGTTTAAGACGTATGGAAGAGAAGAAGATGATGGAACTGGCAATGGAACAGAGACAGGTACTTATTAAATTGCAATCAGGTAGGTAAAGAGTTAAAGATATATATAGAAATATATTAGTTAAAGTGCTTGTTTAGACATGATTTAATACAGCAGAACTTTAACCAAAAACTGCAATAAAGGACTTGCCTGGTCACAATTTTTTCTTTTTCATTTATATGTATTTATCGGCCTTAATAAATCATGTCTAAATATGCCTTTTTATACAGAGACCTGATTATAAAATATAATATTGATAGACATCATTCAGACTTTCATACTGCCTGTGCTGATTAGAAAATGAAAGAATCTGTCTTGTTACTATGAACTACCCAGACATCTTTTACAGACAGTTTATATGTGACATATGTCTTAGACAAGGGGTCTGAGAGCTTATATATCACAGTGTATCATCTTTCTGTACAAATCCCCGTACCTGTGTTATGTGTTTCATCAAATTCATATCTCCTGACGAGCTGGCAGGATTTACTCTAAGCTTCTATGAATACGATATGCATGAAAATGGTTTATCATACTTTCCTCTGTAACCTGAGATTGTTAATTTAACATTTGAACACAGTGGACAAAGCCTTTTCACACTTGCTGCACCTGAGAAGGAATGTTGGAACATTTTATAACGATGCTTTGGTCACCATGGCATAGTTAAAGGAAATCCTATTTACATTGGTAAGTTGGTTTGTAATTTGTATGTGTGTAGATAGACTCATAAATGGATACAGTTGATATTTTGCAGAATGTAGTTTCACTTTAAAAAACAAAAAAAACTTTAAATAGGTCATTATTTAAGGGATTAGACTAAAGATTGGCAATTGGCAATGACTCTGCAATGGCGGTGATCACAACATTATGTGACAAGTCATCAACCAGCCTCCCATCCAGGCACTCCAGAGTCCTCTATGTGTGGGTACAGCCAAACTTTAGTTTTAGTGTTGGAAAGAGAATAGACAGACTAAATGTGATGAAACGCAATAGTGTGGAGTATCCTTCCAGTGTATAAGTGGATATCTGCTTATCTCCCCCTTTTAGTTGGGTTATATCTGGACCTCAAGGGTTGGATCAAAATATGACCAAGGCACACTGATTTAAAAAATTTGTAGCTTCATAAACATGAAAGCTTGAGCATGACTTTCGCAGACATCTTAAAAGTAGAACTCAATGAATTTATCAATGGATATGTAATACATTGGACCTGATTTTTAAAGCTCTCCAAGGCTGAAGAGGAGACACTTTCATCAGTGAAGCTGGGTGATCCAGCAAACCTGGAATGGATTTCTGAAAAGTCATTTGCTATTTGTTAGCAAATATTTTCAATCCAAGATCAGATCCATTCCAGGTTCGCTGGATCACCCAGCTTGACTGATGAAAGTGTATCCTCTCCAGCCTTGGAGAGCTTTAATAAATCAGGCCCATTGAGTCATAAATGGCAACCGAATTGCAGCTTAGTTTTTCAGAGTGAATAATTTTACTCGTGCTTGATAGTACAATTACAGGCCTTCAAGGCCTTTTCATTACCCCTTGAACATGACATGACGCTGACGCATCGGTAATAGAAAGAAGCAGCTCTCATATTCAAAGCAGCTGGTAGGAAAACATAAGTAAAATGGGAGCTGTACTACCAAGCAGAAATACAACTAATCTTTCAGAAAAACTATGCAGCTATCCTCTCCATTATTTACACCTTAATGGGTGCAACTTTGGATATCCCTATGGATATCTGTACAGGAGTACCTATTTTTTTTCATTATTTTTGTCATTAAATTCTCAATATTTACCAGCCGATCAAATTCTGAATTGTCCCATTCCAATTCACCACAGTGTTGGCAAATGACCAGTCTCATGCCACCATCTTTCTTTTTGCACCATTGGGAATTATCTGTCCCTTCTGAAATGCTGCAACGGGCTTCCTGATTACACATATGGGATCTTGTCCACGTGTCATCTCTTTCTTCTGACTATGGAAACAAGAAACAGCATATGTGATGTGGGTATCCCAGGAGGCTGCAGAACACGGCTGACCCAACATTTTTACCTAGGTCAGTTATTCTGACATAATAGGGATAATCTTAGAAAACATATTGTAGCTAATCAATTTTCTTTGGAATGAGAATTAGGATTTTTTAAAATGGAAATGTTTTTTTTTGTTTTTTTTTTAAGTTCTGCTAAGACCTAAGTAAAATGTAATCATGGTATTAGATGAATTTACATTTCTGTCATATTTGAATTTAATTTTGTATACAAAAATTTGGTACTGCTTCTGCAGCAGTTTTGTTGCCCCTCTATCCTGGGTTGCGAATTTGGGAAGCAGGCAGGAGTAATTTAGCTTAAAATAACTCTGACTGTGCACCCTTTCATCTGCAAATAAAAGAACAGATTCCCTTATGTACCTTCCAAAGCACTTCTTCCAAAGCACTTCCAAAGCACTTCTTCCTTCCAAAGACACAAGGTCTTTGTGAATTGTTAAAAAACCAATTCCCAGCAGGAAGTATAGTCATTTTACCTGCCTTTAATTTATGCAAACTTTTAAGGGCTCCATTCATGCAGGTGTGACCCTGCCTAGATTGGACTATTTGTGATTGCACAGACCAAGCTATTTGCATGCAAGAGGCCTAAAAAATGCAAGCTGTCAAAATTTCCTGCACCTGCATGAGCAGATAAACCATTCTCTGCCATTATTCCTAAAGATCAAAGCCCATTAGTGAGAAGATCTGGAAGTAAAGGAAGAAAATGACAGACCAAGTTGTCCATCAGCTGAAACGTTCATCTACCTGAAGGAGCCTTTGTCTGATTCAAGCAGTACATGAGCGCATTCTTTCACTTTAACAAGCCCAGAGGAAGACATTCATTGCTTCTTTTTATGGTGACACATTGGCAGTATTCATGTGTTTTTAACCTTGAATAATTTTTTTTTATTCCTTAATCTCCAAACAAGTTTTATCCTGTCCACAGGTCAGTTTTGTTACAAAGGCCAATTAGTGGTGTTACCTTAGCCTGGAGCAAAAGCCAAGTAATAGTGGGTCTAGCCCCTGCGACATGTGATGAATAGCCTGTAGAACTGTAATTTGAAAGGGGGACCTTTGAAGCATTTACCTTACATGGAACTCTATTGTCAATGCATGCTGTTTGATCTTAAAATAATTTACTTAATGATCTCACCATGGGAGCAATTGGCCGAGCAAGATTAGGCTGTAAGGCCTAATGGACATGGGAAAAGTTAAAACTGCTCCAAGTAAGGTATGCACAAAATGAGATTGACATATTCTTGATGAATGGAAGAGATGCTCAAATATTAAATATGTGTTCATAGTTTCTACTCAAGCTGTTTTTACATGGCACCCTATGGGAACTGCTTATATAAAGCTTAAAAATTTGAACACAGGCCAAACATTATCAGGCAAACTCAGGTATGACTTGCATATTCTTAAACTTATTGTCTGCAAGAGAAGAAACCATTATCAATACCTTATATTTGCAAACATATTTAAATATCATATTATCTGCTTTATCAGAAGAATTATCCCTACAGCCAGGAATGGGGAGATCCCATCAGAGATGTTAACATTGTCACCCAATATATTAAGTCTTACAGGCACAGAAAACTGTCTGGAATAAAAGGTAATTATAATTAAAAGTCCAAAATATTATTTTATACCTTTGGGATATGCTAGTTTACTTTTAAAATGATATCTAAATGTACCAAAATGTTTCAGTATTAACACATATTTTATTTTTGTTGTCAATTTTGCAACAATGGCTTTTCCCGGGGTGGTTGTAATACATTGCTTTGACATGTTAACTTTATTTAGTACGCTTTTTATTTTGAGGTTTGGAAATTAAATTTTGAAATTATATTTTCACATAATATCTATTGAATGTTTGTACAAGTAGTTTTCATCTACCCATGTGTATTGTTGTATTGTCTGAACAACTGTAGATATTAAATCAATTAGCACCATAGAGTGTCATTAAGAAAAGGATTCAAAAGCAATCACTTGCAGTATTAATATTATTTACATTAACATTATAACATGTTCAGTTGTATAAAATGTCTTCTAAAAAGACTATACTTTATTTGTAGCTAACCTGTGCAACAGGTGCATTTTGATCCCATCACTGTCCTTTACAGAACCCATGTCTATCCGGAGAATACTTTAAATACCAGGTTTCCATCCTCCCTGGAGTTTCCCATTCCTAACATAGAAACTAATTCCAACAAAATTTTGTAACGTTCTCAGTGCATCCCCTGAGGAAGCCTATCAGCTAAACGCTTCGGGTTTAGGACGCTTAATTAGATATGGAACTTATTTAGTTGTTCTTGTATAGACATTAGGCACCATCTCCCATTAAACTTTAAATGGACCAACCTATGTTGAATGTGACATGCTAAGACATAATACGTTTATTTCCCTTTATGCTTGTGTTATATTTTCACGTCTAAAATTGTTGACAAACCCCAGCTTTATCTGTCTTTTTGAATATTTAATTCTCAAACATTGGGGTCGTCATCAAAACAATTTAATGTAGGAGAAGGGTTAGGTGCTAGTATATTTAGGAAATTAGACAATATACATATCCAGTTTCATTTTTTGATGCGTTTCACAGCATCAGAATCAATGTTGAAATAATAATCCCACTTGATGATATACTTTCTAAAGTAGTCAGATAGGCGATGCTTGCATCTGCAGAGACACCTCAGCATTCTACTTCTTTGTATCATAGTAAGTAAATTATAAACTTGGAGGGCATTCTGGGCATGTTCACTTCAGGGTAAAGGTGGTTTGAACTAAATAGACAGAATTATAAACACTGATGAATTGTTGTTGGTATATAGTGTTCAGATGTTAGCTGACACAGACTGATCTGAAAGACAAGCTCTTTGCATACCTACCAAAGTGGCCTTATTGAAGCCAGGATAGCTTGTCTTCCATACCCCACCTTCTGAGAACTGCTCCAATAATCTACACAGACACAGGGACATGGGTATTTGTGAGTATTTTTTTGATGACGTTTGAAAAATGTATTTTTGATAAATGGCAATGAATAGTTTGTAGATTTAATGGTAAATCTATTACATTAGGTCTCTATGTTCCTGAGGGGGGGGGGCATTGATCTGCATAAGGATTAGAACAGCAATATAAAGAGACCGCTTGGAAATGTATATATTTTTGTTAGTGTAAAATAGATGTGAATCATATAGATTTCAATTGTCATAAATAAATGGATTTTTAGTATTTTATTGTAACCATTATATAGAATCATACCTAAAAGTCCCAAAAATAAATTTTCGGTTTTGGATGCTGTTTAGTAATAGAGATGTGGCATAAGTTGATTTTTTTTTTATCGTAAAAATGCAATATGAATTAGTATTATAGTAAGGTCAAACAACTAATTTCTTCAAAGTCATCCATATTCATATTGTCTCTCTTAAGTTTGCTTCGTCTGAATAGTATTACTAAAAAGCTTTGAGCTCCTTAATATTGCCTGAAGTAAAGTGCATTAAGTAAAACTGCTCAGGTTAAGTTTTTCAATATTGTGAACATCTGCTTTGATGTTCAACAAACCTGAACTTAGCACTGAGCCTCAATGAAGTCTGTGGGCCAAAACTTGTAAGTTCTGGACACTAATAGATTGGCCAATAGAGAAACTATTTAAAAGAGACATGGGAATACTAAGCACTACAACGGGGGGCATGTGCCAGTCCAAAATAAAAAGCAATTTAATGATGTCCTCAAATGTCCTCATCAATTAATGTTGTGCGGTGTTGTTATTCATGTAAAATACAATATACTGGGATGTAATCCTCATCAGTCATACTAACCTAATAAACACTGATGTGAACATGCTGCACTCCCACTGCTAAATGACAGTTTTAGCAATTGAGGTAATACTGCAGGGAATCACTGGTGATGATATTATTGACCAAATTTGGTCAATGACATCACAGAGAATACCTGGTGATAAAATCATATTATGATGAATCTGTCAAATAGGGAATGTAGTGTCACAATATTGACATGAACAATGTTGCTTAAGATGAAAAAAAATCAACTTTAAAAGCCATAAAAAGCCCTCATAATATACTCTGGGACCGGAGCAAAAATGCAAGATCCTCTCTACAGTTCACCAGTCCTCTACGAGCAGCAAATATCAGGAACTGAGTTTTAAGATCCTCTCTTGGTGGTATAGGACCCCAGAGCGGCTACATAGTTATTTCCCTGCAGTCTCAGACAGATGTTGGGGGTGTAATCAGGAAAAGGGCACCATGTTGCACATTTTTTGGTCCTGCCCGTTACTGGGCTCCTACTGGGAACAGGTGAGAGCACTCATGCAGAAGGTTACCACTCACAATGTCCCACGGGATCCCGGGTTTTTCCTTTTGCACCATAACACTATTCCGGATAAGAGCTACAGGAAGTCTATTCTCAGACATCTTATAGTGGCAGCGACCGACTGTATTCCTATGTTGTGGAAGACAGCGTCGGTTCCTACTGTGGGCATGTGGCTTCACAGGGTTAATGATATAATGCTCATGGAGGACCTGACTGCAAGCTTAAGGGGTACACAAGAGAAATTTAATGTGATATGGGGTAGCTGGATTTACTACCGAGACACCCGGTAGTTCAAGCTCCACCTGGATCCAAGCTTCTCAGGCTGAGAGAGAGGGAATAGGTGTATTTTGTGTCGTATTTTTTCTCTCCCCTATGTATTTCGGTTGTCCAATGATGATGCTGTGTCTGTAACTGCACCACAAGTAATCTCTTTGTTTTTGATATGATGTGGAATGTGTAACGCAACAGTCTTTGTTTCCCTTAGTTACCCTTACCCTGTTCTGGATTGCCCTATGACTGTATTGTCCCTGCCTATGTTGTTTATTGTGTTTTTTGTTTTTTCAAAATAAAAATAAAGAATGTTATAAAAAAAAAGCCCCCATAAAAGCAACAAAAGGGGTTGATTACCAAAAGAGCTAGCAGTCCTAAATAATGTAGTTTCCTACTCCACCCAAATCTCTACCTGTATGTTAATTCCTCCACCTCCTAGATTGCAAGCTCTTCGGGGCAAGGTCCTCTCCTCCTGTGCCTTTCTGTATTCGTCTGTCATTTGCAAACCCTATTTAATGTACCGCGCTGCATAATATGTTGGCGCTATAATAATCCTGCTCATAAATAATAATAATAATACCTATGCAATTTGTCAGCTTTTTCTATACCTTTGCTGCAAAAGTTTTCAATTCACTGACATTATGACTGCTCTGTGCCCCCTTTTTATATTGAGGGTCAGGCACATAACAAATACCACATTATATGCCATGTAACCCTGCTAACCATAGGTAAAAAGTCAGGGCATTACAGGTTTTTCAAATTTCACCGTAAATTTGAGATTGACACCTGAATCTTGACAACGAAGGATCCTATAGCTGTCTACAATCCTAACCTCATCCTTTATGTACATCACATACATCACTGTTCCATATTCACCCTCACATTCCAGCATGTTCAGTAAGATGTGAAAGTGTACAGTGCCAATTATATTTAAGTAATACACAATTCAAACTGAATTTCTCTCCATTCTCTTGTCAAACAATAGATTTTTTTATACAATGGTTGCAATCATGCTAAAGTGCGCTGTAACATAAGCAATGCTACTTACATTGTTTTGGCTGAATTCTTTCATTTCATTGCTTAGCCTGGAGATAAAGGTAGAAATCAAACTTAAATAGATCCCTTTAAATGCCCACATTATATAGAGAATATTGTTCCTTCATGCCACAATGCCAATGCCTCCTACAGATCGCTGGTAATGATTTCTGAATAACTGTTGACTCAACTTTGCTTGTCAATGGATAAAAGATTTAAACTTCTTAAAGGACCACCAAACATAAAATGGTTTATGTAAAAACATTCTTGACTGGATATCTAAAGGCTATATGGGAACAGAAAATAGATTGGGAATTATTAGGGGAATATTTAATAATAGATAATATAAAATATAATGGTGAATGGAGAGGTTAAGTTATGTACATGTATACATTTATAGGTAATATACAATATGCATTTTCATTGTCTCAATTGTGGTAAAAGAAAAAGTGGTAAAAGTATTAATATTCTTTTCTGTGTTCCTTCCAAATTAAATATATGGTACATTCCATATGAATAGTATATATTTACCATTTGCAGGTAAATGTAGTTAAAAATTTTCAATCAGGCAAGTAAAGGTAATATATTGCAGAGGGGAAATGGCCTTTCTCCTCTATGTTTTTGAGGGTAAGCTTTTAGTTCAGCTTGAGAATTGAGATGGGTGAATGCATTGTAACCTATTAAAAAGGAATTAGGTAGACGTTGGTGAATGGACAAACAAATGCTTACGTGTAAAGTGGTTATTTTGTGTAAATACCTGTATATGTTTAATCATTAGGCGTCATCTATCCCTTTCCCCCCAGCCTTACTCCCCCTGGACCAACTTTTTCAATATTTGAATTTCATTTCTTTTAAATACGAAGGCTCAGCATCACATATGGAAGGAGAAAGTGAAGTATAAGCTAACTCAATTTTTAATATCTTTTTGGCTTCTATACTATGAAAGTAGGAAAGTGGGTTGGATGCAAAGATGCCATGCTGTGTCACTGACAGTGTCATTGCCAATAGAATTTAAACTCTAGGTACAAAGTTGTGACTGATGGTGCCACCCTGTCTCCAAGCACTGATGGGCAAAAAGACATGTGCTCATTACTACGTGATGGGAGCAGACAGAGGGAGCACCGAAGGCTTATCACTGGTACGTTGCAAGGTAGTGGGTGAGTGTTGTCCAACTTCTACGGGTAGCCCTATATGGGACATGCTATGACTAGCAGAATTATTAGATGCAATATAGAAGCTAGAAGAGCTGAACAGAAAAAAAAATGAAGCAGGTAAAATATACAAAAATACATGTAGAAATATTTTATATTTGCCAAAACGTCCCCTTTGAAAAATAATGACTGAGTTTTTTTTTTTTTTTGCATAAGAAAATAATTTGCTGTAGAAGTGCTGTACCTAAACGCTGAACTGTGCAGAATTACAGATTGGGAGGAAATAAGGCTCTTGATGGGAACAGTGGTCTAGCACAGCTTCTTGTCCTCCGAAATGTCTCACAATCTCTGACATAGCATTCAGCAAGTGCCAGACTCATAACATTAATCCCGCCATTATATCTGTTCTATATTTTAGAATATCATAAGATCTACAATTAACTGGAAGATATCCAAAAATCCAAGTACACACTGTGGGTAGAATTATTCACAATGTAATTAATGCAGAAAGAAATAAAACTGGGAGATGTAATAACCTTAAAAAATGACTGGTATTTGTAAATAACTTTACATTTGCGTTAAGGATTAATATTTTCACTTTCTGTGTGTTCTTTTCTGGTCAAAAAAACGGGAATTGTTTTTTACATAAAAAAAGCAGTAAAAAAATACTGAAATAATACTGATAATAAAAAAATATATTCATGTGCAACTGTTATTTAAGATTACATACCACAGAAAACAATAGGGTACTGTCAGCATTACCAAATCATATTTAAAAAAAAAAAAAGACATCTTTCTTGCTATAAATATAAACTATTTCTCCCCAACACCCATGCTGTCCTGGTAAAATACGCTCTATCAATCATGACTGCCCTAGAGTTTGTTGAATTTAATCCAAAATATGCCCAAAATACATTTGTAACTGAAATTAATAGGAAATCTGCCAGGATATTTTTTTTTCAAATGCAATGGACACACAAGAGTCATTTCATAAGAAATTCTCAGAAAGAAGGCATTCCTTACATCCCAATGTGCATTCTTAGTTCCCTGATTGGAAAAGATGGTTTTAAAGAAACCTTCTTTAAATCAACAAAAATACGACATCTTCTCTCCACATCTTCCATTCTGCACATTTCCTTTGGTTAATGCTTCTACATACTTCATTGAGTCCATGTGCTTTTATATTTTCATTCATTGTTATTTGCATTTCTATTGTTCATTTTTTCTTTAAATTATACTATACTCCAAAAAATACTCCAAAGGGCTAAATGCCCACTTTGGGTTAGATAACCGTGGGACAACCATAATGTTATCGCTTTGCCCTGTTCCTATGTCTATCCATTTCTTGAAATTTCCCTTTGCAGGAAGAGGGAAATATACTATATAATATTATCATGTACTAATATGATTATGCTTATTTATATTTTTATGTCAATAACAAACAAATCAATCATGAATGGGGTACACTAAATGGTGATAACCAGTGCATAATTAAAAAATAGTACACCGGTATCTAGTAAAAGAGTAACGCAGGGTATCAGGTACCCAGAGCTGTTGACTTGCACAGTACTCAGGCTAATTTACTAAGGATTTTAAATGCTTAGTAACATAAATGAATATTCCACCTAGTGAATGTGGGAGCAATTACCTTTGCAAAGAAAACCCAATACTTTGCAATAAATCTGAAAAAAAGATTTTTGCTTGCATATGATCAAATGGTTAAATAAAAGTATCCTTACCACAAAAAGAATTCCCTTTGTTACATGAACAGCCTATATTCTTTTCTACAAATAGAAATACCATTACAAAAATCAGTGAATAAATTTAAGCTGTGTTATTTACATGTTTTGCTCTTCTTTTTTTATTACTACATTTGTTTAAGGATTTAGCTTTGGTGCTCTCTTAACTTCTAATTCAATGCTTCCTTTCTAAGGAATGAGTTTGTAGCTATAGCACACTTGAGGGCTGCTTGTATCCACAAAAGAGCCCTACAATTAAGATACTAAACTATCAAAGAGTCCAGTATACATCTCTTGCTCTATTTAGGAAACCTTTTTTTTGCCAAAGGACAAGACAATCAAACATGCTTAAAAACACAAAATACTCCTTATTATAATTGAGAAGATAAAACCATTATTAGGGGAATAACTCCTCCGTGGAGAGTAAGATCTGGATCTTTACACCTAAATATCATCACATAGTCTAATAAATATCACCACGTAATACAGTGAGAAAAACTGGATTTAAAACTGTTAATTGCAAGATAATGAAAACTGTTTTTAGTTTCACATATTTTTTCAGTTTGTCAACTTTTAATGAAATACAACCACAGTATTAAAATAGTATACCGTGTCAAAGTCTCAGATAGTCTTAAGAATAACTATTACAATTATTAGGGTATAAAATAATTCTAAGAATTACTATCCAAAAACCAATGCATACGGAAACTGATATATTTGGTCCAGTCATCTAGGTTTTTTTTTATTCTTACAAAATTTTATGGATAAAACTGTTGGATGTAAATGCTTATTTATGCTATGGCAAACTTTCTGATTTACCAGAAACTAATGTGAATCTTTCTAAGGACCCTTAACCAAGCTCATGAACTATGTACTATTTCCTCCATTTCTACTGTTCTAATCCTCAATTAGTAAAATTTCTCATAGTCTTCATGGCCACTTACTTTTGACATGGATTACTAAAGCAATAGGGATATTTTGCTAAAATATTCGGGACAGCTTACATCTATTATATATTAAATTCTTCAGGCTATGCAATGACTAGTAGGGATTTAGAGAAGGCATATGTCTATGAGTCCTCAAGATGTGTGCTGGAGCTTTTACACTTAGGACAGCTATTGTACCGAGCTTCTGTCTGTATTTGTTTATGCTTTTATTTGATATTTTGAGACCCATAGTAATTAAACTAATCCTATCTATTAAGTTTACTGACACGGACATGAACATTTTTAGACCTAAACAAAACACTACAAAACCTTTAAATGAAGTATGAGGAGTTCCTCTTACATTTTGACCTGAGGCTCTTAGGTTAGAAGTATTATCTAAACATCCAATGCTAGATGTACTTTTAATTTACCACACTTCCTGGTGTACTCATTATTATCGGGAGGATTCCAATGGACGTCTCAGAGCTCATACCTTCAAGAACAATTGTATACTGTTTCTTCTTCTTTTACCACTATATATGTTTAAGAGTTTTGCCCTGCATACAGATTGTTTTTAGATACCTACCAGCCAAAACTCTTTGGCCCTGATGATGGAGACTTGTTGAAAACGTGAAATGCATTTAAGAGCTGCTTGTTTCTATAAGTTAGAACCACTAACACTTAAGAGGCCATTTAATGTCCCCTCGACTTTTGTTCTGAGGACCCCAAAATTTTGGATTTCTCATCATCTCCTGTTCTGGTGGCAATGGCCACAAGGATAAATGGTGAAGTTTATTCTAGTAACCTTTCTAGATAAACTAGTAGAGACAGAAACAACAATACAAACCGGACAGTAGTCCTAATCATTCATATTCTGTCCAAAGCAAAAAAAGGTTTTCCTATTCCTACATCTTAACCTAACCACCAAGCTTAACCATAACAATTTTACTATTACAGCAGTAATTACTACATTATTATGACGATTAGTGTTATGATAGGAGAAAATGCAGCTAAGAGGCTATCAGATATAATAGCTTTGGGAACTTTACAATATAAAAGGTATCAGTGCCAAAAAAAGACCAAAATGAAATGATCCATGTTTCCATTATACTAAGGTTTTAATTCAAAATGCATATTTGATCTTTTCAACTTCTGATATGAACATGTTACTTTTAATTTTTCTGTTGTTAGAGAATGCCTCCAGGCAAATATTATGCATGAGGTAATTACAGCGAGAAATTAGCAACGTGTGTACTTTGTGTGCTTCCATTCCTATGGAAAATACCGTATGTTTTTGAGCCTCCTTCATGCAACCTCATAAGAATGAACTATATCAGCAAATCAGCGTGAAGTCAATTATGGGAAATGAGTACCAGCTTCTGTACAATGTAGCTACGGGGGTCAGAAGTCATGTTCAGAACTGAGTAGTAATAATTATGTCTTCATAGATGGACGTCCACTTTTTTCTTTGACACAATAATATAAGCAAATCAGTGTGATATCAATTAATCGGAAATTAGTACCAGCTTCCCCATAATGTGTCCATGGGTTTCTTGAAATTCTCATAATATAACCATGGGATTCTGGATCACTGCGTCTGCAGTGGATAGGTGGACAGCACAATCTTTTTCTTGCCTGCACAATGGAAAATAAGTAAATATAATTGTATTATTTCACAATAATGCAAAAAATAAGTAAATATAATGGCACAATATGGAATTCTTAATGAGTAAAGTATTCATTCCTAATAACAGTCTTTTTTTCCCCTCTGTATCCCACACAATTCAGGGGCTTTTTTATCCAGATTTTTTTTTTCCTTTAAAAGATATTTATTCAGTAATGTTTTCCATAAATCTTACAGGGAGAAAATTATTAGGTTGATGTTAGTAAATAAGTACCATTTGCATGCCCTTCATAATAGATGAATAAACACATTTATAAAGTTAAAGTAAGCTTATTAATTTAGTAACTTTCTAAATCAACCCCCACTCTGTGTGGGTGTGCTAGACAAACTTTTGTACCTACGTATTCTGTTACCTGCACTTTACTTTATTGGCCAGCACCACTCCCTTTGAGTTATCTAATACTGACAACTTTTTGGCAGTTGTACTTCTGCCTTCTGAAAACACTTGGGACCTATATATTCACTGCTCATGCCCCACGCAATGCATTATACTTGTAGACAACGTTGTTACCCTTGCAAGTGCAAAGGGTCTGGTTTTAACAAACAACATATTCTGAGGTCCAGATATACTTCTAAGATAGTTTGCACTTTAGAGGCTAAGCTCCCCCCCCCCCCCCCCAAAAAAAAAAGAGAAAAAAAAAAGAGAACAGGGAAAGTGGGAGGATAAAAAGCTACAGGGTCAGTGAAAAGGGGGAAGAGAACTCCCCTGTCATTGCCTACTGATCTCCTCCTTACATGTCCTTCCTATACCTCAAAATTTTCCAAAGAAATGGACTGAGAGAGATGTAGATTTCTCCTGACCACTCAATGATTTAGACAAAATTTAATAAATAAAGCACTTTCCAAGGCATATAGATTTTATATATTTTAATAAACAACATATTCTGGGTTTTAGATATACTTTTAAGAATAGTTTGAACTTTAGATGCTAAGCCTCCTCCCCTCAAAAAAAGAAAAAAGAGAACAGTGAAAATGAGAAGCTGGAAGGCTACAGGGACAGTGATAGGGAAAAGAGAACTCCCCTGTCCCTGTCAATGCTTAGATTTCTGCTGATTGATCAATAATTTCGACAAAATATAATATATAGAAATATAATGAATAATGCATTTCACTTCAGAAGAGAAGATTCAATGAAAATTGATCATTCATCCTGGAGCTCATCTTTAAGAGTATGTAAAAAAACTTAGAGTCCTTGCTCTTGATTGAAATGATGACAGAAGACTAAATATATTATATTTATTATATTATTATTTTTCATCTTGTAAAGGTGTTGCTTAAGTGAAACTGTCATCATAGGAACCATACCAACTGAGCTTATGCTGTGAAAATAAAACAATATTCACATTCTCAGTGACAATGTCTTCAAACTCTGCCATATTGCAGATTTCCATATGATGAAAATAATCAACATTTTGGTGTTTTGAATACCTGCTCTCCTGGCCAAATGCTGTGATTCCACCTTTAGGCTTGTACTTTGTGTAATGGCATAAAAGCCGACAAGGAGGAACCAAAACATGTGGCAGGAGAAGCAGATATTCAAACCCAGAAACACAAATCTATGGAAAGTATTGGAGAATTTCTAAAAACCACCACAGGACAGAAAAGCTTGTCATGCTTTCTATAGAACCTTTACCAGATGACATTGAGGTGACATTTGCTAATACAAAATAATGTCACCTTTCTTATTCTATTTTTATTTTGTAAATTTCCCATTAATTTTTTAAAAATGACTGGTCCACATCCTGGCAGCCTAGTCTTGGTAGGTTATTCACAATATTATATGTATGATTTGGTTTGTGATATCATAATATGGGAATTATCTGAGCTGGCTCATACAAGCAACTATTTTTAACAATATTCAGTGTGAGCTGGCAGGACAATTTGTAATTCATTGTGACAATTTCCCTCAATTACGCCTTTGTAAAGTTTATTAGAAGAAATAAATGCCTGCCTTGGGCCAATATAAGGTAAAGTCAAACACAGATTGCAGCTTCTATCGCCAATGAAAGAATAGCTACTGCAAGTAAAAAGCCAAACTCGTTTCCTGAATAACAGATGCAACATGGATAACATCTACCATGCATGCTTTTTATATTGGATTAAAAATATGAGTTTATGTCTGGTTCCTGCCATCATCATTTAAGAAAAAGTCAACCTTTGCTTCCCCAAAATATTATATATCTTTCCATGCAATATGAAAACAGTAATACATTGTAAAACTACTTGCAACCATTGCATTCCTATATGCATCATTATCACATTCTATGCTTGTGCAATTGGATCACAGTTTTTCCTAAGGTCAGAACTTACAATTCCAAATATCCCTGTCCCAAGGTTTGTGAGTCCACCATATTTGGGGATATATTCGCCAAAAGTAGTGTACACAATTAGGGCTGATTGCTCCCTCCCATATAGACATAAACTACAGGACTGCAGTGTTCCAGTATCTGCAGTACAGGAGCAGGTAACATTCATTAACTTGCTGAACAATCTTGTTTTGTTTCCATTCAAAACAGACCTCTCTAATATTACTTTTCTTCTCTAAACAATAGTCATAGTGCCTATAGAATAACAAGTGGTTAAATTAGATACAAATGCTGCTTTATCTCAAAATAAAGCTTTAATGGCCCACATTTATAATAACTGTTTTGGTTGCATTGCATTCTGTGTTGCATTTTGGGATTCTTTTAGTGATCCCTTCTTTTGCCAAAAAGTTCTGACCATACATACAATACAATAGCGATTGCCACCACCTTGGAAATGATTCTCACTGTGGCCCTGATTTATTAAAGCTCTCAAGGCTGGAGAGAATACACTTTCACCAGTGAAGCTGGGTGATCAAACAAACCTGGGATGGATCTGGTCCAGGATTTAAAGTATTTGCTAGCAAATAGCAAATGACATTGAAGAAATCCATTCCAGGTTTGCTTGATCACCTAGCTTCACTGGTGAAAGTGTATTCTCTCCAGCCTTGGAGAGTTTTAATAAATCATTGGCATTGCTTACTTTAACTTTATAAATGTGTTTATTCACTTATTTTGAAGGGGATACAAATGGTACCTATTTACTAACATCAACTCTTTTAATCAAAGGGAGTCTAAAACCAAAATGCTTTGGTTTTGCTATCTTCTTAGAACACCTATAATGCGTCCTGGGACAAGTGTAAAAAATGTTTAATGCATGGCTCTAAGCATTAACATATTTGGTGCACCAAATCACTCCATGTATCCCATTTCATAAAATATGACTTATCATATAACTTAACCTATGTCTAATGTAGTTGTGTAACTATGAGGATCAACAATTTTTACTCATGCTAGACCAGCTGCCTACATCAGTACACTATAAAATTATAGCTATGGTCAACTATGTTAATAAAAGCGCACAAGCACATTTATAAAACAAGACGAGACAGGTTGAACACACAGATGACTTTTTATATGGCCTAACCATGTAATAACTTAATCAGTAAGGCAGGATACTGATAACATCTTTGCAGGCTACTGCATGCAATTTTTGTTTCTACTGAGCTATTTCAGACTCTCTTTGTAAAACTTTGACAATAAAACTTTTTATGGGCATTTTTTTTGCAGTTAAAGGAGCAAAAAGTGCTACTAAAACTACTTTTACTACTACTGAGCTTTTTAAAAATTTTAAACACACTTTGTTCACTGAATAACCAACATTGTATGCTAGAATAACCAGAAATGGCATCTTTGATACAACACAGTCACCTTGAGCCATATTATAATAAGCCAACACTAGAATGCAATTTCCAGTTTTGCACTCCCCACCCCCATGCCCTACCACAGTTAGTTTGCACCCTCCTGTTGGGCAGGCTCCACTGGGTGCCATGACTATAGAGGCTTATTACAGTACAATAACTTTGGTATTTTTCAATAATATGCTAATAAAGAACTAATTAATGGAGAATTAATAAAGAATTAATTATTATGTTAGTGCTGTGAAATAGGTTAGCTTGTCAATAACTTTATAAAGGCATCGACTCTCATATGCAGAAAACCTGCAGTGCAGTTCAATTGGTTGACACACAGAAGCAGAATAAAGCCTCCCTGTGAAGGAGGCACGGGTACGTAACATGCCAACCAATCAAAGGTTAAGGCAGGTGAATGTCACGATTCACAGGACTACATTCAGTAACATCAGACTGGTAGTTAAGCCATCAAAAGTTGATGTCCAATCTGTGGGTTCCTTAAAGAGACCCCGCTGCTAACCTAAAATATTTCAGGTAAAAAGCACAGAAAAATCAAACATTGTAAATGCTTGCTTGTAGCATTTTTTCTTCTCATAAACCATTTTTATTACCTAGCCCTGATATTGGTTGGGATTTGACACTCTAGAAAGAGTGAGTTCCATAGCAAAGCTCCCTCTCTCCTTGACCGTCATTGCCCTCTCCTCATCTGGCATTACTGTCTGTTTTGGCCCAGTTCCTCCATCCCTTCCCTTGATCTTCCTACGTGACTTTTTATAAAATCTTATGGCAATATTGGTTATGAGGTTATTGGTCTGGTGACAGGGTCTCTTTAATAGCCAGGCTGATATTCCATAGTGTGTTATATCCAAATGGGCAGAACAGCGTTGGAGAACATTTTGCTAATATATAATCTGGTTTTCATATAGAAAGCGAGGTGTTTTGTAAAGGCAGTAAGTTTCCATTTATTTAGCAATAACCACAATCAGGGCTTCCATGAGGGAGAGAGGTGCTTTTGTACTGGCCCCGATCAAAAGAGCTTGACTTTTGCAATGCTGGAATTTATAGACATGTGGGAGAGGAGGCCAAGAAAGTTAACCTAGTATGGGGCCCAGAAATTACTGATAAGGGTTCTGACCACAATGCAAAGTATGAGCCAGGATCTTTGGACACCCCAGAGTTAGTAACATTTACTAAACATGTGAAGTTCTAGCACATGTTACCCTATAGGAACATTTTTAACATGGGAAATTTTTCCATTTCAACAATGTGATTCCTAAAACTGGGACAGAGTGTAACCCCTGCCTCTCCAAGCCACAGGCCCTTTGCCACTGTGCTGTCCCTTTAACCATCCCAGTGTCTTTTTCTGTTTCAACAGTACAATACAAATTTATTGATTTTAACAGAAATGTCATACTTCTGTTTACAGGCCTCACTCGGTGTGTTTAAGAGAACAGTTTATTTCCTCTTTGTTAATAAAATTATCATAATTTAGGTCTCTCTGTATCTCCCCCAGTACAAAAAAGGCAGGACATTGTACAAAATAAAATGCATTAAGATGAAATTCCATCATGTGTTCATTATGTGCTACATTCTTCATGATTTTATTGTTATATCTACTTAACATATCTTGCAGGTCAAACAACAGAATCTTTTTAGTAACGATGACTCAACAGTTAGGGCATTTTTTAAACAATTTATATAATTAGGTAAAATGGAAACTTAGATTTTGCATACACTAAAAAGGCTAAATTAAAATAATAATAACATGCCCTAATTGGAAATGATTAAAACGTAACAATAAATATGTTTTAGCTTGTGCTAGTAAATAGTAATCATATGTATAAAAATGAAACCAGACATATAAAAAATGTGCTCAGTCTAAATCATAGGGACTTCAAAATGCTGAAGCACTGTTGGGTTGCATCAAATTTGCAAGTTCTTTATCCCCATTGAAAGGTGAAATTAATGGTTTTCACTGAACCATAGGAAGCTATTGTGAATATTCTATACTCTAGAGACTGCTGCTTAATTCCACTGCCACTGGTTGGGATAAGAATTGCATTCACGGTATTAAAAGTGATTTTTTTTTTTTTTTGCATTGTGATGCATGAGGCAATGGAGCTGCTTAGAGACGAAAGACTTACAATTGACCTTGCATGGCAGGAGAACTGTTGGAGAAAAGTATGTCATGTCTAAACAATTGCAGCAGCAGTGCAAATTGGCCAATACATAGCAAAATGCAAAGACAATTAATTGTAATTAAGAAGCAAAAACCATAAACAGACTAACTACTGAGAACAAATTAAATCTGTCTGAAAATTGAATGACAAATGTAACATGAAAAACAAAACCCTAGAAATATCATTCTTTTATATGCCAATAATGTCTTTATATAAATAAGCTGCTTGGTAAATGAAATAAGCATATCTGTAATATAGGTAGGTGTGCCTGAGTGCTTACTGTATCACACATATAAAGAAAATTAAAAACAAAAAGGATTTGAATACAAAACTATGAGGCGAGGCAATGATCCAAAACAGCCATTGGATTTCTTTCCAGTTTAATAAAATTAAAAACTAAATCTTATGGCATATTGTACAATGGAAACATCTATTTGTTTAAGGCTTTTAGAAGGTGATTAAAAAGAGGCTCACATTTAATCCGGAAAGTGTGCTTGCTTTTGCCAATTATCCTTAAAAAACAATTGACCTTTTTTACCTGTGATCTCTAAGGCATGTCCTGCCACCAAACTGGAGTTCAACTCAACTGGAGATATACATCCCTAATCCATCATTCTTTATTAGGAAGTCCTACACGGATCCTCGTGTCTGATAGTGACCCTCTTTATCCTGCACATGTGCACCATAATCACAATACTTTTTACATGGAACTGGTATTAGGGTGGCCTCCAGCAATCCAGCTCTTCCCATAGGAATTAATTGGGGTGAGCCATTCATAAGCAGAACAAAGCTGTGTAGCTCCAAGGAAGGTCATTGAATTAAGGATAAGGGTAGGTATTTTTCCTGTAGACTTTGCTCAGAAAGGCGAGGACAGCTGCAGTTTAAATGTTAAAGTGTATGTATTGCCAAGACTTTTTCATTTTGATTAGACTAGAGTCTGTGCTGCGTCCTATAGGGGGATAATTTAAACAAAATAAGTTGATTACAGTCCTATATAGTTGTCACTGACACAGGTCTCCTCAGTTGAAAAATTTTTGAACAAAATAGTCCCCAGGACAAAAAGAGATGGTGGGTCAGACACAGCAATATAAACTTGACAGAGGGGCAAGTTCCCAGAAAAGAGACTGTAAATAAAGTATTAAAAAAAAAAATACTGAGTTCTGGGAGAGAAAGTTCCATGCTGGTTTAGGGGATGTAGAAGGCAATGAAAGGTAAAAACGGGGAAAGGAATGTGCAAAATACACAGAGAAGTAGCTGCTGTGATGATATCTATTCTTTGATTGGTGGACTGATTCTCTTTAAAAACCTACCTTGTGCTACATAATCACCTACTATAAGGAATGATCCACAACTCATGGGAGCAGGAATTGAAGTGAAGGGCCAGCATGACCAGGGGTTAGGGGGAGCAAGCAGGGGGTTACTCAGGTGGGAGTGAGGATAGGGCAAACGGGTAAGCTAAGTGGGGACTGGTGCAGGTTGAATGCAGAGATTGGAGGGAGAGAGGTTTCAAAAGAGTGAGGACAATGAGTAATTGTTAGTGTAATGTTTAGGGTGTGAGTTTCATTTGTGGTTCTTTTGGGGGGCAATTGAGGTCCTTGGGTGGCATCCTGTTGGTGGTGTGTTTAACAGGTGGAAGGACTATCTCTGGTGTGATATCTCCTAAAGATATAATGATTTTGGCCATCTTTAAGTTAGTGGTTAGGAAGAGACTATGTGCAAAGTTTTGTTATCCAGCTATTGCGGCCTTGTGCGGCTGAAACAATAATTGATAGTTGGTGCAGACCTCAAGCGGTATGTGGAGTGAGTGGTGCCTTTGAGGACTTGCAATCTGGGGGGGATTGAATCTATGCGGATGTTTGTACTTGAATGGTTTAGATAGTAGTTGATGTTGTTAATATTATGGTTATATATGTATATTTACATATGGATATTTGTATATGGTATTGTTTACTTTAAACTTGGTGAATATTACGAGTAGTCATTTGTGGCCATTCCCCAAAATGTGGTACATATGGTTTGATGGTTGTGGGGGGATGGCGAGGATAAATGTGGGAAAGCCTGGCAAAGGTCCAAGCTACCTATGTCAAGCATATGTTATATATACTTAAATGCTTTCACTAAAACATTTTATTCTTTAAAACAATCAAAAAAAGATAAATGCTAGGAAAACATATAAAGCTGGTGTTATTACAATACACATTTTCTTCCATTGTCTATGAGACAGTCAAATTAAATATACATTTAATATAATGTATTTCATAAACAAAATCTCCCTGGCAGGTACAGATCCCAGCCAAATAATTAAATAAGATTTAAAATTATGAGCTGATCTATGTGCTGGATAACTGGGATGATTTATAAACCAAATTGTAAGTAATACTGCAGCATATTCTTTGTGGAATTCTCTGTCACATCCTGTGTGAGAGATATAGTATTATAAATCTGCCACCTATAATCACACAACATACATCTTTCCATTTTATAACCAGGGGCATTATTTTATAGCTTAATAATGCATCACATTCTCTGGAAAAGAAACATTTCAGACAATTTCTACAGCAGAGAAACATGTTTGTCTAAATGTTGTTATCCCAGTTTAAGAATGTTGAGCCTTTTACTTTATTGGAATGGATGAGAACTGCCAATTATCAGTGAAGTTACTGTCTAAAGTAGAGAAGATGCATTTATTTTAGAAAAAAAGTGTAGTAAGAAAAAAGCAGAGTATAATGTTATCAACGTGGCCATTTATAAAATGGCAATGTTGGGTACATTACAGTATTAGCTTATAGTCATCCTTTGAAACTATGGTTGCATCCAGACCATAAGTCTGCACAAATTCTTCTGCTTTCCACGTAGACTGTATGATATGGAAAGGTAAACCCTGGCCAGGTGCCAGATAGCACATATGTCCTTGGTACTGTTTGAATACGGACAATCCATATGGTTCTTTTTGAAACAACTAGGACACATCTGCACCTAAGTGTCCTATAAAAATAACCCAAAAATGTAGGTGTGAATATTTTATTCATAGAACAGTAAAACATTTAAATCTAGTTGGATCAATTCAGATTTGGAAATTAGTCGCAAGTCAGAATTGGTATTGCCATACTGTACCTGTCACTGGCTTAATCATTAAATCCCCTTCAAACATAAACTTTAGGAGTATTCAGTTGGAGCTTTTTTATCAATGACAATACAGCTCCGCCAATCCGGCTACTGGACAATTGACAGTTATCACTGGTTGCCGGTTAGCACAACTATATCTAATATTAACACACCAGCTATACCTACATACTCCTCAAAGTTTGTAGTTGAAAGGGTAATTAATGGTAAATCAAGTAAATTGAAGCCAATGACTGTTACGTTGTCTGAAGCCAACAGAGAGCCTAGGATGGGCTTCCTCTCCTGCCACATGCAACACAGTCTGGAAAATGTTTTTAATCATTCCAATGTTGGAACATAAATCATAGACAAAATATTTCAATATCAGCTTTAAAATAACTCTATCATGAAGGAATAAGGGGGCTTGCATTGTTGACCAAAAAATGCTGTTACCTGGTTATCTTTTGAGTCACAGACCCAAGGCATGCATGCTGTAAATAGATGTCAGTAAGTGTAAAAAATCCTCATCTCTATACTGGTTGCAAGTCAGTGACGCGAAAAGCCTTGAAGTCAACATGAATACCAGGATACTAGCACTTTCAGCATGAGTGGTTAACCATGGCGGCCTTTATGATTCTCTCATGACTGGTTTGCTTTATTGAAGTCACCCCCCTCCCTAAACACCCAGCTGAGCAGTAGGCACCCCATTGTGCCCTTTATTTCTGCCCACACAACCATCCCATTTTCTCATCTCTACCAGTGTTTTCAGCCAAAAAGTTGTGCAAACGTATATTCCCTGAAAGTTGATAGCTGCACAAATGCCAACAAGTTATAGATCAACCTTTCTTGACCTTCTTGAGGAAATTCATGAAATAACTTATGGTCCTAAGGAACCCCTACTATAATTACTATATCCACAGCTCACAGTATATTTCCATGGTAGTCAGTCGGAGGAATGCCTCTTACATTGCTGGCAAGTGCAAAGAATGTCACTAGAGATAGCCAATAACAATTAAACTGAGAGGCACAAATTGCTTATTTCTCAAGAAACTTCTCAACCTCTAGAGCAGGGGTCAGCAAACTTTTTTGGCTACTAGGCCAATTTAGGAGATCAAGAAGGCACACTAGGCCGGACTCTCTCTTGAGTCCCACGCTGATGGCTCCCCCCCCCGCCACCAGGAACGCAATGCATACAGAGGAGAGGGAACACCCCTTAAAGGAAATCTGTCTCCTCTGCAATGCATACTGAGGAGAGGGAATGAGCCTTTACCCCCTCATTAAGCTCTGGAGCCACAAGTTGCCGACCCCTGCCGGCCGGGATTAGGCCAGATCGAACAGGGGGGCTTTAGGCCAGAATGGATTACTGGCTAGGCCATATCTGGTCTAAAGGCCAGAGTTTGCTGACCCCTGCTTTAGAGGAACCCTGAGTAATAAACACTGTTAGACTCTGGAGAGTGGCTGTTGCTCTACAGATCACAAATGATGCATGCAATAATAACAGGAATAGTAATAACAGATATAATGGTATTTTCACCAGGATACCAGTTGATGAGCAGGAGCAGGGGTAGTAGGAATGACCCACAAGAGGTTCATAGGTTCCTATCAGCCAGGATGACTGTTTAGAATAGATACACTATAGGTTCATTAAATAGATGGATGCTATTGGGCAAGTGGGATATTTTATCAAAAAAACCTTACAATCTGTTTTAATGCTTAAGGTTGAGGGCTCAACCTGGAAACCACCAAGAAGAATAAGAACTATAATGTTGTCTCTACTCTATGATTCAAATTCAATCATGTCTCCCTGACAGATGAACCTGCCATTTCACCAGGCATTACGTAGCTCTCAGCCATCAGTAAGATTGGCCCTCCAAGCCTTATATTTTGGTATTTGTGTTTGTAAAGTCTGCATTTGTTCCTTTACATGCTATGGCCATTTAAAAATATTTTTATGTGCTGTTTTATTGAAATGGACAAAATTTTTTTGACAAGCCCTAGGCAGCAAGCCAACTAACAGATACCGTTTTTTTTAAGGAAATACAGCAAAAAAGCAGACAATTCTTTGGCTATAAATTAAAACTTTGAAAGGAGTTTGGTGCCAGAAAGATTTTTTGCTCCGGGGAAAAGTTTAACATTATTTCATGTGTCATTTTTTCTATAACTTGAAATGAGAGCAGCACATGATCAGGACTAAAATAGATGGCATGTTCTCTGTTCACTTTGCTTGATTTTGCTATTACATTTTTTAAATTTACTTTTAGCTGCATCTATTATTTCGTAAAGTTAAGTTGTTAAACAAAGGACTGGAAAATTTTAGAGCAACAAGAAACAAAAAAAACTGTGATATTTACTTAAAGCCCATCATTGGGCACAATTCAGCTTTTTTCAGGTTGGTCAAGTGACGGGCAGGTCCTACATCCTCCCCAAGCCTCCCATTACTGTCAAATCTTTGAATTGTCACACGCATTTTGGATACACATGTGCATACAGTTGTGTTCAGAATACTATCAAACTTGAGAGGGTCATCTTGCTTTATGATGAAGTGGAAATGACCTTGAAATGGGTGTTTCAACAAGACAACAACCCCAAACACTCCAAAAAACAAGAAACATCTGGGTTCCAGACCAATAGGATTGACATTATGGAGTGGCCAGTCTAATCCCAGCACCCTTACCTCCCTGGCGGTAAGCCTGAGTGTGGCTCAGGGTGAATTTTCCATACCAAAAGCTGTACCCCGAGCCACACTCGGGGTGGAAATGGCAGAGAGTTTAAAAGTCCCACCTTGTTCCCACATTCCAGCGGCATCCTCCAGTGGTGCCTGGCATCTTCTTCCCCTGGCATCTGTGTAACCTGGGTGAATGTTAGGGATGTGAGGCCAGGGGAAGCGGATGCTGGCCAGGCATCTGCTCGCAAACGTGTCATTTTCTGTAAAAGAATAACACAAATTTGATTTGAATTTTTTCTTCATGTTTGGATTTAGAATAGAATGAGCAGTGTACCCAATGTATTTGCATGTTAAAAAAAAAGCTATTATAAGGATTTGAGCTTTATTCACTTTTTTAAACCACTGCTATTATTCTGTTTTTCTATTGGCCTATTAATGTGCATTAGATATAGAAACTTGAGAGAATGAAAAATAGGCCAACAAGTGCCAAAGCTTTGGCTGTCAGAAGGGTTTTGCCTGAAATTTATGCATGGATCATTACTGCCCCATCTCCTTGAATAAAGTCTCCAAAAAATATATCTGTGTAAATTAAAAAAAAAAAAGGTCAAGTACCTACTTACACTAAAAGGCAGCCACCAAGTGCCTTTATGTTGTTTCTGATCTATAAGAGGGATGGGCAGACAATTTCCAAACAGTAATTATGTGAAATTAACCTGCTGACCTTTCAAATTATTTGCAAATCCCCAAAACAAGGAATTGTCCCCATAAAACAAGGAAAATACGGAGTTCAACAGTGGGAACAAGTGAAATGTTTAAACAACAAGCATGTTCTTTCTATGTATTATAATGTTAACATATATAATTGGTAAAGGACTAAAGAAAAAAAATCTAATAACCTGTGCCTTGCATTGCATTCCATGCCAACAATGGTTTCTATTTTCTTTTTACCCCTGTTACCTGTTGCTATGCCTGTACACTGTTGTTTGTTGTAAATAAAAATTGTAAAATGAAGAATGGTATAAAATAAATCTAATAACATATACACCTTAATAATTTAGCAGATCCAAGCAGTAAAATGTAGATTAAAAATTATCAACTACAAGTAGTGTGGCATAGAAATACAAATACTGCAGGCTTTAAACTTTTGTATACGATGCTGTGGAAGCATGTCGCTAAGATTATAGTGCAGAGTTGCAGCAGTGCATTATTACGCTTTCTTACAAACCAGTAAACCCCCGATTCTCAAAAGAATCCTAAATCCAAGAATGGCAATCACGCCGTTGTAGGCGCCTTCTTTAACTTTTTTTTATCCATGTGGGCTCGTTTTTGTTTTTCTGTGGCTGTGTCGTTAGGTCGTTTGCTGGCAGGAATCATAATTGAACTTACTTTTAACACTGAATAACCCTAATGTGATGCATTGTGGAATGGAGAACACTGACTGAAA
>NC_092862.1:117281087-117308118 GCF_032062135.1 Pyxicephalus adspersus
AGAGCACACTGACTGCTGGCACTGTGGAGCAGAGCACACTGACTGCTGGCACTGTGGAATGGAGCACACTGACTGCTGGCACTGTAGAGAAGAGCACACTGACTGCTGGCACTGTAGAGAAGAGCACACTGACTGCTGGCACTGTGGAGTAGAGCACACTGACTGCTGGCACTGTGGTGTAGAGCACACTGACTGCTGGCACTGTGGAGTAGAGCACACTGACTGAAAGTGTCACCTGCTGTTTTGTTTTGGCAGATTTACATGTCACCATTACAACTGTTTCAGCGGCGGTGGCGTGCTCGCTTTGGGCGGTGGCATTCGCGTTGCGGGCGGTGGTTGTGGTGTGTGCACGCGAGTTGGGTCCGTGCATAAATACATCCTTCGTTTAGTATATAGGATAGCTACATAATGTGATTATTTTAGGTCTTTGAATGAACAGCTAAATATTGCCTCATTATTGCCTATTGTCAGTCTGTGTCTGTACCAGAGATAGAAGTATGAACGTCTCTGCTTACTTTATAAGTGTCAGGAAACAGATTGATGTCACCAGCCATCATTTGTCTGCACATGACCTGTATGTCTCCTTCATATTCACATCTTACTTTTCACCAGAGTACATGCAGTGTCCTCAGAGACTGCTATAGCAATAAGATAGAATCATGCAGTGGTTCCTTTTATTTAGAGGCACATTACTATGGCCAGCCTGTATTTGAGATTATTTTAATCAAAGTAGGATAAAAGAATGTCATATAAAGGTGAAACACATCAGTGTAATAAAACTTATCAAATAGAAATCAACAGAACTTGCAAATGCAAAATAAAACTTTTGCTTTACCTCCAGCTAGTAGGTAACCAGTGCCATCAGCAAATACTAGCCAAGCACATCTATCTTCATTGGATCTATTATGCATAATCACTGAAATTTTCCCTGTTACCTGTTATATGTCCATGTAGGAGACAGATATTTACATAATTACCCCCTTCCTCCACTGCAATGTATATATTTACCTTCCCTTCACTCACCACAGAATTCTTCTCACCTCCTGGGGCCAAGAAGACTATTTGATACGAATATATCCAGATATCATGTGTATGTGACTCACTTCCCTTACTCCTATAATACAGCATTGGGCGCTTGGGCAGTGTCAACCATCAAGTGTGGGCCGGGTCCCCAGAAAACATCAATGAGGAGTCAAAGGGCAAATCATCCCTTACTTAATTCCACTGGATGAATGGAGTGGTTGGTGAGCAAAAAGAAAATAAGAATAAAGAAAGTATGCACAAGTGAACCTGTTGCTTTTCCCTGCAAAGACAGAGCAAATTTTCACTTTAAGGTAAAACTAAATTAGTAAAGAGATTATTATTGTCCAGTATTTATAAAGCGCTGACATAATATGCAGCACCTTACAAAGTCCATAGTCATGTCACTAGCTGTCCCTCAAACGGGCCCACAATCTAATCTCCCTACCATAGTCATAAATACAATCTAAGGACAATTTGGGGGGGAAACCAATTAAACTTTCTACATGTTCTTGGTATGTGGGAGGAAACCGGAATACCTTGAGGAACACACACAAACACAAGGATAATATGCAAACTCCATGCAGATATTGTCCTGGCTGACATTCGAACCTGGGACCTAGTGCTGTAAAAGCCAAAGTGCTAACCTCTGAGCCACAGTGGCACCAAAAGACCCAGTGTATATCTTTTATCTATATATAATATATATAATTCTACCAGGCACTCATGCAATGCAACTGTATACAAAACCTGAAAGTGAAACTATAATTTCTTGGAAGAATTTACAGCATACTTGGTATCCGAGGCATATTTATCAATTATGGAACATACTTTTTGTTGGTGCACTGCCGGAAATGACTGATCCAGGAACCTGTCACTTCTGCTTCCCCTGAAGCCGCCATCTATGCTGCTGATACTTATGTGTTCACAGCAGTCCCTTTCGGCCATTGGACAGCCACTAATTATGTAACTCCTGCATACGTGCATGAATCACATTGTCCCTGGCATTTGGGTCTATTTGCAGCAGTACCTCCTGGTGACTTTTTGGGGGAGAGTTTAGTTCTGCTTCAATGGAGTAAAGTCAAAAAAAATGTTTGGTGTGAATATACCATTCTGTGTAATTCAGTTACTTTGTACAAATAAAATCCTAAAAATATTTCTTAATATGAGATACAGTTTTTACATATAATTACCAAGGTATATTATAATAATACTTTTCATGCTGGTATGACAGATAGGAAAATATATTAAAATTAAAATGCCAGAAAATGGTTTGTACAAAAGATATAAAATGTGAAGTCAATTACATTGCATACAAACATTGTTAAATACATACCATTCATAATAAATCAATTAAAAAATTAGCAAATCTGACGAAGCAGTATGCAGTATGGCATAGCACAGGCCAAGAAATGTTGACTCTGAATGAGTTAAATAATAAAATGACTCTTTTCAGGGATAAGAGCTTTTACAGGCCATAGAATGAAAAAAAGACACATTACTAAGTGGTCATGTGGCTAGTGCCATTCATCTTAGAAGTGACTGACTATCTGTCAAAAGTGGCAAGAGTCCCTGTTAACAGCCCTGACCTGTGCTGTAATAAAGGGAAAGAGCAAAGCAAAGTGTCCATTATCTAGCAGTTGGGAGCAGAAAATTGGTGCAGTTTGCCTCAATCTTCCCACAAGTTAAGATTTTAGATAGGTGGGGATCAGCAAGAAGCAATTTTATCCTATGATCATTTTTGTCAGATCACATCAAACTAAGGGCATAGTTACATTCAAGATTTCAATTAAGATGTCCTAACCACAGTGACCAGTATCAAAAAAGCACATCTGTGTCTTTATTGTATTGACATCTGTACGTTCTTTAAGGATACATGATTGCATGGGGTTCTGGCAGGCAAGCTATGTAAAATAATTTACTCACTATATTCTGAAAGTGTGTTTGTATTATCAGTGTGTGTAAAATAGAAATGCAATGCGTGCTAATATTTAAAAAGATGCAATCACTTTATTCTACATTTGCATCATTATTGTCATCATATGACAAAACATGAATTGTAAATATATGTACAAATATATTTTAATGTATTATTTATTTTGTTCTTATGATGATTTCTAACAACACTTATAATAATCTATTTCAAAGATTCCAATACCCATATGTTATTAATCTACAAATATTGTTAAAATACCTGTCCTATTTATCTAATATTATTAGATTAATTACCAATGGAAGAACCCCATTGACTTAATAGAACAATTATAAATACACATTTTGTTTTATTTCAGGTGTCAGTCACCTTGCAGCTTCAATAGAGACCTATGCTTCGTCACCCCTTGATATATTATTTCTTTTTGTGTGTTTGCAAAACACAAATATGTAAGTTCTGGATCAGTAGTTTTAAGTGTCAAGATATAGGCAGGATACAGACAGAAATTATGAATATTTTCAGTGCTATGATGTGGCATCAAATAGGATAATTATCCTAAGTGGTTAGGGCTATGCACAAAAGCTAGTTTGTGTACAGCAGTCACAGCCATGGCAGATCTCTAAACTACCAACCGGGGATGGCTTCTGTAAAATCCTATGGAGGAGAACGCAGCAGGGTGTCTCCCACTTGTCTTCTCCTCTTCAAAGAACTGAACAGTGCTGTATGTATTGTGCTGCTTTGCTCTACTGCCACTGGAAACAATCCCAAAAGATTGTTTTCAGCAACAGAAATTTGACGTGTATTTGAAGCCTTAGAAATTATGTAGGTCATGTACACATGTCAAATAATGATATATGATATGCTCATGAGGGTCCCTCACCATTGGCAGATTCAAAAAAGCAAATAGAAAATTACTGCAATGTACTCCTATGGAGGAGAGCACATTAGGGTGCCACTCACTTTTCCTCCCCATGCCTTCTCCATAGAACAGAATGGCACTGTGTGTACAGCACTCATTCCTTCATCTGTCAGTTTAATTGATAGAAAACTGAACAAAGAATATCAAAAGTTTTTACCAACTTGCACCACTCCATATTAAAAGTGCATCTTATAACATTGAGCTACTTTTTAATTTTGGGGTCAGTTCCACAGATTATAGGAAAAGTTACCATGTCCTTTACCACGTTTGGGAAAGTAATGGGAGCCATATAAACCTCTGATAGAAGTAGGTGTAGTGTAAAACCAGTTTACAAACATAGAGGACATTATTTGTACATTAAAACTTCATTTTGCCATATTGGTCATTTGCAATGTTCGCGAGAAAATTTGGTGATGCGCGGCTCTGGAAAAGGACCGCGCTTGGGGAAACGCACCGGCCAGAGCCATGAACCAGGGGTCCCCCGTATGGATCTCAGGATCAGGGCGGGACACAACCGACCGACTATTCCATCGCAAGTCTGAGCCTGAGTGGGCGAGTTCTGGCATCATGAAGTCACTATGGGGGAAGTTTTTTCCCCTTTGAGTGACACATGGCTCCCCACCCATGCGTGGTTCAGAGTCTGTAAGTTTAGTGGCCTGCCCTGTCCAAAAGGTTGGGGATCACTGTACTAAGCTATCAGTGTTATTTGTTTGGATATAAACACTGGGGTACTTCCCTGGCACTCATTAGAGACAAAGAAGTGATTTAGATAAGCTACAAAATGTGCTCAACATTGCAATTACAATTTAATTGCACTATTAGATACACCATGACCTAGATGAATGAGAAACTTTATAGACTATTAATAAAAGAATATGTTTTTGCTTTACTCTAACTTCAGTTCTTTACATTAGGTATAATACTATTAATAAATATTATAGTGTATAACTTTCCATGCAGCAAGATTAAATTTCATGGAACTGCCCGTTCTGGCATTTTGTCAAAATCCTTCTTCTGTAATATGTCACTATCCTGCTGAATTTCAATCATTCAACGTCATTCATTATGACTTCCACAAAATGAGTTTTGACATTTTTATAGGAGAGATTTGAATAATATAAAAAGAAATTAATTAGCTATTAAAGCATGTTACCTGATATTTGTTCTCATGAAAACAAAGGCATCGGATATCATTTCTATTTAACATGAAATACTATCATGTAGCATTTTAGTCCACTTCTACAGCCTTACAATCCATTTGGTATCCTGGTGTTCCATGTCCATGGAGTGATAATAGAAGCAGGAGCTGGGACACAAAAGACTATTATACACAAAAAATAGAATGATGGGGACACAAAATGTCCAAATACTCCAAAACAGTTTTCATTGTGGAAATTAGGACTATTTATAATTTGGGCTATTTTGATTAGCCCACGTCATGTTTTGCCCCATAATAGTACCATGGCTCAGAAGTTAGCCTTTGCAGCACAGAGGCCCAGGTTTGAATCCAGGCACTATCTGCATGGGGTGTTCATGTTCTTTTTGTGTTTGGCTGGATTTCCTCCCACATCCCAGTACTGTTTTATTGTGTTTAATACTGCATAATTCGAATAGTACCCCAATGCACTGTACAGTAAAGAACAATGTATAACATATCACAAGTGCACCATTACCCAAATATTGTGCTTTGGGATTGAATGCAATGTTATAAATTGCCCTGATCAATTTTGTATTAAAAAGCCCATTAAAAATAGATTGTAAGCTCTTCGGTGCAGGGTCCTCTCCTTCCGTGTTACTGTCTGTATCGGTCTGTCATTTGCAACCCCTATTTAATGTACAGAGCTGTGTAATATGTTGGCGCTTTATTAAATACTGTTTATAATTATTAATATTAATAATAATAATAATAATAATAATAATAATAATAATATTGACTAGGCAACCTAAACATAACACATAATACCATAGGACACAAATTGTCCTAATAATTATTTTATCCATTGGGGGTATTAACAGTCCATAGACTGACTGGGCAACCTAAACATAACACACATTAGGATAGGACACAAAGAATTACCTATCTAGCATAAAATTTGGGGTCTATATTTTTTTTCTTCTAGTGATAATGGTTGTTTAGGCAAATGCAGAAGGCAAAACTCTCCAGTGAGGATATAAAACATTTTCTACATTACTATACAAAAATAAAGTATCTTGAGCTTTACATGCCAGGGGCCTATTCACAGCTAGATACTCCAATAAGCTGCATTAAAATATCTTTCAATATGGCTGACCATGGTCTGCCAATGTGCAAAAATGGTTCAACAATTGGACAAGCACCATTTTAGCTGGCACAGTACACCAAAAGCCGTTGTAGTGTATTACTTTGCATTGCAACTTGATGTGTTACAATGCATAAGTGGGGAAGGTGCACTGCATTAGTGAGCTAGGGTGCATTGAAAATGCATGGCACCCCAAAAGAACTTAAGCGGGTGTAATGCTTGTAGTAACAAGTTTATAACTGCAACTCAGTATAGCGATAGAATGGATTTTATTGCTTCCATGTTAGATGCCCCTTCATTGTGCTTTCATCATTGTACTATGGCTGTAGCAGTGCTTGGGACAAAGATTCAACATTTTTCAGTGAACCATAAGGACAAATTATCTTTGCTCTTGAAGATTATATAATTTCCCTATTTCCTCTAAGCTCAATATTGTGTAAATCACAGCACAAACAATGTCAGCAGGTGGCACACCACCTGTAAATGTTGATTAAGTGTACATACATTTACAATAATTTATGGGAAATTTTGCCAAAGGCAGTCTTACATCTGTTTCTAGAATTCACCAGTGAAAAAAAAAATACTTATTAACATTTCAATTTCATTTTATTAGAAGATGAACCAATAATTACAGAGCCACACATATACGGACGGGAATGTATATACATCAGCAGTATGACTATGCAGATGTATCATATATCACTGTCATTAGTAAAACCTAGGTATAATGTCACAAATTATAAAGACCGTGCCAGAAACTACATATTAGCCTTTGTACTGTCAAGAAACCTTGTTATTAATACTATTCCTATAATTATTTATTAATAATTAATTATAGACTAACTTGTTTTGACCATTCATTGGCTGATTTTCAATTGCAGCTTCTTACTTTGCAAGTTGCTGTTGTATTGCTAGTAAATTGCAGGCAGCGCTGGGAAATCTGCCTTACAAAAAGTGCAAACTGTTTTTCTATGAAAGTCCACGAGGAATTAACACATCTAAAAGCAGCGACATAAGAAAATTACCCAACTCATGAGCCAGACATTAAGATCATAGTCAGCTGTTGTCAATGTGTAACCGGCAACAACAAACAATTATGTATCTTTGGTTTAATTATATGTGCCTATTACACACCTGTACTGCAAAGGACCGGCTGCTATTTTCATTACTTGTGGTTTTCTCTATCAAAACAGCATTAGCATTATGAAGGTTGTCATGTGTTTTCTGGTAATAGGAGAAGAGGTAGAACAGGATAGAGCCAAGGCAAGATATATGAAAAAAGGATAAACATGTATAGTATGCCTATAAATGTGGGCCTTATAACAAAATAAATAACTAAAACAAATAGCAGTAACACATGGTAATCAGACAAATGCCTTCCTGCTAACTGCCTTCCTTTACTTAGAGTGGACCCATAAAAAAATAGCTCATTTCTGATTGGGTGCCTTTGGTGGCTGCACAGATATTTGCGCCAGGTTCTGAAATAAACCTAATACTATTAAGAGTTTATATGCAGAGGACATAATACTTAGCATGTTATTTTTGCCATCCAAATGAGCAGAAGAGATGCAGAGGAACATGCAACGCATGATCGGTCCCCTTAGACAACTTTTTTTAGATAAAATAAAAAGAAAAGTTTAAGCAGAATGGCAACCAATCAGAATAATAACGGCAAGCCTCAGCACTCTGCTGTGTGCTCAACCACTGTCCCAACTGGTTGGGAATCATTTTGTAACGATCAGGGTTGGAGTCCAGTGGCTGAAACAGCAAACAGACACAGTTAGAAGAAGTCAAACCCTCAAGTGGCGCAGTAGACAGAGCTGCCACACACCAAAGCATCCCTGGGTTCGGATCCTGACAGTACCCCCCTTCTTCCAGGACAGTTTTGGATGTCTGAGGACCCGGTTTGTGAGGAAACCTGTGGTGGAATTCTCTTGTCAGCCTGGGGATGTGCATATTTTCTTCAGGTTCCCAAGAATTTTCCTCTGGACCATATCCTTTCTATTGAACTAAATATTGTAGTTTGTTCCTTTAAACTCTGGAATCATGGATACTCTCAACAACAAATTCTTCTTCGCCCTATACATCAACTGGTGGAGGGGGTGGCAGAACTCTTCCAGGGAATGGATTTTCATGAAATGGTTTGAGAAGAGATACGTAGAAGACAGGGTGAATCTTCATACTGCTTGAGTATTTTTTTAGCGGAATGTTACTGGATTAATCTAAAATGTAATTTGAAAAGTCCCTACAAACTTTTGTCCCAGTTTGAAGGATGGAACATGTGTCTTTAAATGAAGGGTAGACAGCCAGACTTTGCCACCTACTAGGAAGGTAGGAGCTGCTCTGCGGTGTCTATCGGCAGTCTTCTTGTACCTTTGTGAGCTTCTTTCAAAATCGCAATCAATTTCTCCTGAGCATCACGTAGGGCAGTTAATCTGCAGGTTACAGTGGGTATTGGAGTTGGGATAGGCAGGTTAGGGATAAAAGCTGGTTGTTGACCTGTGTAAAAAAAAAGGGCTCTGAGAAGTGGAACAGTGTTTAGAGTTATAAGCAAATTCTGCTGTTGGGAGATAGTCCACCCAATCATCTTAGAGATAACTGACGAAACACCGCAGGTACTGTTCCAGAGTTTGATTGGTCCTCTCGGTCTGACCGTTAGACTGAGGATGAAAGGCGTAAGACAAATTATTAGTGATGCCTAGAGCTGAGCAAAATTTTGAGGTAAATTGCACCCCTCTGTCAGACACTACATTATCAGGTATTCCATGTAAATTGAATATTTATCGAACCATAAGTTTATCAGTCTGTTCAGCTGTGGGTACTCCTCTTGCTGGGATGAAATGGGCCATCTTAGACGATCTATAACCACTAATATAGTAGTCATGTCAATAGAATGAGGTAGATCCATTATAAAATCCATAGAAATGGACCCCTAAGGTCGAGATGGAACTGGGAGTGGCTGAAGAAACCCCAGGGGAGAAGATCGGAAAGTCTTGCTTCGGGCATAGGTCGGGCAGGAGGCAACATAGTTCTTAACATCCCTTTTTTAACTAGGCCACCAAAAGGAACACGATAAAAGTTCTCAAGTCTTTGTGGCCCCAAAATGTCCTGCAAACTTAGAGTCATGAACCAGCCTCAGAACTTCCACTCTAGCAGACTCAGGAACATATACACTATTGGATTGAGTCCAGGACCCGTTTTGAAAGGTTAAGTAATTATCTGTTGGTGGATGGCAGAGGAATCATCACTGTAACCATCTTTAATAAGCGCTTGGAGCTCTTTGGTGGTAGTGGCCCCTAGGAAGTTATTTTTAGACAAAACAGTATGTTCTGGGTTGCTTCAAGGAGGTGTCTCCATTCAGAAAAGGCTTCTTTGATGCAGTTCTTTATTTCCAATATCATAATTCTTTTCCGCTGAAGACATTAGACGAGAATAAAAGGCTGCATATTATCTCCTGTCTGTTGGGAAAGAATAGCTCCCACAGCATAATCTGAGGCATCTACTTCCACAACAAAAGGTAGTTTGGGGTTTGGATGTACCAGCATGGGTGCAGAAGTAAACAGAGTCTTTTTTTTTGGTGAATGCAGCTTGTGCCCGCGGTGACCATAAAAAGGATTGACCTTTTCTTGTAAACTGAGTAATTGGTGCAATAACTTTGGAGAAATTCCTTATGAATTTTCGGTAAAAGTTTGCAAATCCAACAAATCTTTGAATTTGTTTGACGTTTGTTGGAGCCGGCCACTCCACTATTGCTTTGCTCCTAGTGGGGTCCATACTTAGCCTTTCTGGAGAAATTATGTAATCCAAGAATTGGATCTGGGTCTGTTCAAACTCACACTTCTCTAATTGTCGTTGTCTAATTTGTCGTTCAAGGACAATACAAACATGTCTGCGGTGCTCCTCCAGGTCATCTGAAAAGATAAGGATGTCATCCAAGTAGGCAACAACAAACATATCCAATACATCTCTGAAGACATCATTTATAAAATGTTGGAAGGTAGCAGGAGCATTGCACAGGCCAAAGGGCATGACTAAGGATTCGTAGTGTCCATAGCGGGTTCTGAACGCAGTCTTCTATTCATCTGCTTCACGAATCCGGAAGGCTCCCCTTAGGTCTAATTTGGTAAATATTTTAGCTGAACGAAGTCTTTCAAGTAGTTCAGGGATTAAGGATAGAGGATACCAGGTCTTAACTGTAATCTTATTTTTTCCCTGTAGTCAATACATGGACGCAGTGTAGAGTCTTTCTTTTCAACAAAGAACAGGGCTGCCTCTGCTGGAGAGGTTGAGGGGCTGATAAAACCTTTTTTTAAATTCTCATCCAGGTATTCCTTAAGAACCTTCAATTCTAGCTCAGACAAAGAATAAATGGGACCGAAAGGTATTTCAGCCCAAGGTAGCAACTCTATGGGACAGTCATATGGGCAATGTGGAGGCAATTGGTCAGCATTTTTCTTGTCACAGACATCCTGAAATTGACAATATTGTGACGGCAGCTTGTTACATTGCAGAGGATGTGCTACTTTACCTTGTGTGTCCTGGTTACAGGAAGAACCCTGTAGGCAGTGTTCCTTACAGAAATCAGATGCAAAAGTTATTGTTCGAGCTCCCCAGTTGATAGAGGGATTATGGGCAGCAAAACAAACAATGAATGCCCAAAATGATTGGATACTTAGGTGATGCTAATGGCTGAAAGCGGACCATCTCGCAGTGGTCTGATTCAATCTGAAGCTCAAGAAGAATAGTTTCATGCATTATAGGCTCTGAAGATAAAGGCGAGCTATCAACCGTTTCCATATCAATTGGTGCTATTTTGTTTCTTATTTCAATATTGTGGGTTTGAGCGAACTCAATGTCCATAAAGTTTCCCCCCGCTCCAGAGTCTAACATAGCAGAGCAAGTAATGTCAGAACCTTCAAATAAGAGTTGAATAGAGATGACAAAGTGCGAGGATTGAGAGCGATTTGTACTTCCGTCTTGACTTAACGGTGAGACAGACTGACCAATAGAATTTATGTGTTCAGACCCTTTAAGATCATTGGCAGCAATGGTTCTCTTTAATTTGTTTGGGCAGTTAACTGCATAATGTCCAGGATCCCTGCAGTAAAGACAAAAGTTCCGAGAACAACGTCTCTCTTTCTCTTGAGTGGAAATGGATTTCCTTATTGTATCAATCTGCATTGGTTCAGGAGTGTCAGGTTGGTTCAGGAGTGTCCCTTTGTGCAGGTAGACTAAAAGAAAAATGCCCATCACCATTATTTCCAAGCCACCCAAATCTCTCATTCCTTATTTAAGTAAGTCTCTGATCAATCTGGATACATAATTGGATGAAGGCCTCAAGATCATTAGGGAGGATTATATTATAGGATGGGGTCCCGACTCTAGCAAGCTCATCTTTAACCTGTTTAGAGAGCCCATGGCAAAACTGACTTTTTTGTGCCGCTGGGTTCTATGGGGTATCGGCGATCTAATGCCGAAACTCAGCTGTATATTCTGCAACAGAGCGTTTTCCCTGCTGCAAGCTGTGTAGCTTAGCTTCAGCTGTAGCACAGCGGTTAGGATCATCAAACACATGGTTCATAGCAGTTATAAATTCACCAAGATCATTTAAAAGGTCACTGTCCTGTTCCACATTAATGGAGGCCCAAGCTAGGGCTTCCTCGGTCAGGAGGTTAACAATGAACAGTACTTTTTTTCGCTCAGTGTTAAATGCAGAAGATTGTATCTGGAAATAAATACAACATTGGTTGAGGAAACCTCTGTATTGTCTGCAATCACCGTTGAATTTGAGAGGTAGGGGCATACGTGCGTTGGAGTCTGTGGCGAGACTGTCTCGGGAATGCAATTTCTGTAGTTGCCTCTGAAAACCATTGATCTCTTCTTGTTGAACTCTTACCACATTTTGTAGTTCAGAAAACTTTTTTTGGTAAGTAACACCAAACTTTTGCAACTCTGCAATTTGCTGCCTGAAGGGGGCCACAGCAGCTGCAACAGCGGACTCTATGTTTTAGGCCAGATTATTCTGTAACGATCAGGGGTCAGGTCCAGTGGCTGAAACAGGAAACAGACACAGGTGGAAGCAGTCCAGGATCTAAGCACAAGCAGCAGTAGCAGATAAGGAGCAAACACAAACGTAGTCAATGCACAAGCCGAGGTCAGTAGCCAATGGTGTAAGTTGGAGACAAAGTGCAAGGAAGAGTAGTTGTTGAACAGTAGCAGGAAGAGCAAGATATTGGCTGAGCACAATAATCTGGCAAAAGGAAGTTCAGAGACATGGCTTAAATAGGAAGTTCATGGGAGGGGCCAGGGGTTCAAGGTTCAGCAAGATACTAAGGCCCTGATTTACTTAAGCTCTCCAAGGCTGAAGAGAATGCACTTTCTTCATTGAAGCTGGGTGATCCAGAAAAACTGGAATGGATTTCTTAAAATCATTTGCTATTTGCTAGCAAATGTCTTGAATCCTGCACCAGATACATTCCAGGTTTGCTGGATCACCCAGCTTCACTGATCAACGTGTATTCTCTCCTGTCTTGGAGAACTTTAATAAATCAGGGCCTAAGTATCAAGGTATCTTTGTCCAAGGAATCCAACAGAGTGCAAAAGGTGAACCCTCAAGTGGCGCATTAGACAGAGCTGCAGCCAGACACAGATGCATCCCTGGGTTTGGATCCTGACACATTTTTTACATGGGACTGCAGCAGATCATGACGTGGTTCTTGAAAGGGACATGTTGTTTTTGGCCATTAATTTTTCATCTTAGAAGATTTGACTTACAGCTGCACATAATTGTGGTTGCTAGTGGTGTGGTTTGCCTCTTCTGACCGCACAACAGCAGTTTGCTATGTAACCAGGAGCAATGTGGTTTTACACTGTGTTCCTGAAAGGGCCCAAAGACTTTTTTAAAGCTTATATTGGGAAATCATAAACATACTTCCTAACAGGTTTTCATGCTTTTGCTATTTTCTTAATTACCTTTCAAAGTCCAAAAAATTACATTGATAGACTAATACCCTATGTCATTCCTGCTTCTGATTATACTAATTAAAGTTAATGTAAACCAATACTGAATTATTACCTTTAATGAAAATAGGAGCAGAGCCTTCCTTAATATTAGGGCCATTAACCAAGCAGCATCTGGTAGGGTTGTTATGGTGGATAACATCAAGTAATATACTTTTTTTTCTGCAGTTCAGCACTAAAGTGCTTCTAAAAAGAGATGACCGGTTGACCTGCCCTCTGTTTTGTCTACAGACACCTCCTTCTGCCCAAAAAGGCCCATCACCATCTCCTAACAAAAGGCCAGAGGAGCCAGCTGTTTGCAAAGTTGCTAAAGGTTGTTGCCTTGGTCAGCTGGACTTTGGAAAAGCCATTCAAACTTGACAAAAGACATTTAATTCATGATCATGAAAAGTGTGGCCGAGTGTTTCTACAACTTGGGTTATAGAGCACATGGGCATTGAAGTACCATTAGTCCAGATTATTATCCAAAATTATCACCATGACCTTTGCACCGCAGGCAGTCTTACTCAGGGCCGTATTCAATGTTCAGGCATGCTAAAATCATCCCCATTTACCAGATCAATTATTGTTTGCAGGAAGGTTTAGGAAACATAATGTTGTAGGAAATATCTAATTATTTTCAAAAATAAAAATATAACCTACACCTTTAATTGCTTGAGAAAATATACACAGTATTATAGCCAAATGCACTGCAGAGACTTGGAGGTCTATATGCAAAGTACTGAATCTGACATTCAGCAACATTCTTTGGTGGAGAATCTTTCAAGTGAATGTGTTTTAAATGACAGTGATTGATTGTGCTGGATGTCAAATTCACTGCTTTTAGAATAGACCCCTTGGTGTTTTTGTCATTCGGCCTAATTTACTAAAGTAGTTGAACAAAAACTGGGATCATTAATAAAGTGTTTTGTGCCTTCTGTTCTGAAAAAGTGATCTTAAGAAATGCTGATGTCAACATTTTACCTGGAAATTAAAAACAAATTAAAAAGCACATCAAGCAGAGCAGCAGGACAATACACATATGTAGGGATGGTCAATGAGATGCAAAAAGTGGACTTTTGTTTGCAAAAAGCATGCAAATTGCAGCTACAGAATTTGAATGGCTCAGTTTCAAGTCAGTGCCATTTGCATATAAAAGTTGAAAAATTTGGCATCTCATTGACCACCCCTACCCATACATCATGCTGCATTGTATTGCATTGTATAAACATTGTATGTTCTGAGGGTGAAGTGTATGAATTTGTATATGTAAGCTGGCTGTGCAGACTGCAATCCCCCCTAGCACATTCTGACCAGTTACATTTTTACTTTTATGGGTTGTTTATAGTCACCTTTAAAGTGCATGACATGGAACAATGTTTATAATATTTATTGATTTAAATATATTGGGAAAATAATTGAACCCTTTGTCAATTCCTGCTATTCAATGAAAATCTACAACACCAAAGACAAAAAAAAAAAAATGACAAGGGATTCTACCCTTCCAATATTTTACTGTTTACTGTTCCTTTTTTTATGAGGATTTGGTAAAACATTGTTAGCAGGACGGAAAGTGACAATAAATCGCTCTAACATCAGCCCAAATAGCACCATTTTTTCCCACTTTATCAAAAACATCAAAAACATCTTCAATGCACCTACACTGTAATATTATCAGTATGTACTTCATGTGGTATGTTTCTACATATGATGAGAATAAAAACATCATACAATCTATCAAGGATAAACAACACCATCAAGAAAATTACATTTCTATATTAGGTGATTAGTAGATGCCACAATGTTAAGACTTGGTTATTCACTATGGATCAATGCAATGGCCTGTGGGTATGTATGTGTTCATCGCTGGGGAATAGAAGATACTATTAAGATACAATTTGGTTGTCAACACTCAAACATTGCAATGGCATGTGCTATTCAGTGTGTATTCTTAATCCATAGTAAATGGTTGACATTACATGGCACTAGGAATAAAAACCTAAGCTCTGTCACCTCCCAGTGTTCCAACTTGCTATTAATATTGATAAAGATATAACACCCTCGCTTAATAGGGCTCCATGAATTAAAAAAGACCTGGAGCACCCAGGGGTACACTAAAAAAAGGATTGCATCTGGTAGTGGTGTAAGTGAAAGATGTTTCTACCTACCCACTGTGTACACTACACAAATAAACTAAATTCCTTGTATAAAATGTAAAGTCTTATGACACACATAAACCTTGAAATAAAAATGCAACTCTTCTATTACATGCTTTTTTTACACAGAACATACACAAGGAGGTAATACATTGATTCTACTTACAGAAGAACTTGAATGACTTTAATCACCTACTAGGAGTATGTAATATACAACATACACAGTGCAGTGGTCAGGACTAAATAATGCAGAATATAATGTATAGAATACAGCAGTCAGGATTATGTCATGTGCAGCATTGGGTATAAAGTGCACTGTTCAGGCCTATGTAATGTACAACACAGCATATAAACTGCAGCTGCTAGGACTGTATAATATACAACAAAGCATATAAAATACAGGAGTCACAAGTATGTAGCATGAAAAGTAAATCAATCAGGGTTATGTACCATACAACATTGTGTATAAGGTGTAATTGTCAGGACTATGGGAATTATAGAGGGCAGCAATCAGGACTACAAAATGTACAACATAGCACATACATTGCTAAAAACTGAGTGCAAAGTTAGGACTACATAACTACTCAGCACAGATTCCACAGTGCAATGGTCAAGAGTAAGGGACCCTGTTGTGAATATGGTCAATGTGTTTCCTTTTAGTGGTGGCCAGAGCTGCTTACATTGGTGGTCAGTGCTCAGTCTTTTCTTTCAAATTGGGGAGCCGTGATTAGTGTTGAGTCTTACAATGATGGTCTGTACTCAACGTGCACTCTTATATTGGTGATCAATGCTTAGCACAATCTTTTCATTAGTGTTCAATGTTCAACATACATATTGGTGACCAGTACCCAGCATGCACCTTTACATTGACAGTCAGTGCACAGCATACATTCTTTCATTGCTGGTCATTGTTTAGTGTTCCCCCTAAATAGGTGGTCAGTATTAAGCGTACACTCTTACATTGTTGGTCATAGTTTACTGTGCACCTTTACAGGCCGGTGCTTACAATGTTACCTTATATTGTAACATTGTAATTGGTTGGGTTAAGAAAAGGACATTATGCCAGATGTTTGTGCTCAAATTTATTAGTGAACTTTTTCCAAATCGATCAACCCAAATTCAATAGGATCCGGTCTTTGCTTCAACATTCACCAGTTTCAGCACCATGGAGAGCACATTCACTGTTATGGTAAAAGTTGTTCTGTACAAGTGAGATTCAGCAGCTGTTTAGGGCCACTTAAATGTTTTTGACAGAGTTAAAATCCTGGTCAGTTTTTACTATGATACAAATTGAAGGCTTTCCCTTCATCTCATGTTGGAATAGGGAATAATGGGGAATCTTTCCAGTGAGGACACAGACTGCAACAAACAACTCCTTTATCAGTAAAATGGTGAAGGTTTAAAATCACTATCAGGCTGTTATTACTGTCTGTATCTTGTTATCTAATTGACAACCGCCATACTCCTGTTATCACAGGGATTAGAGGGGAGGTGAAATCTCCCTAACAGGATCATAACAGGAGCACTTCCCAAAAGCCTATCCATGCACCCTGGTAAACGTCTGAAGACCATTTTTAGTTCTGTTGGTGCATGGAGGGGGTGTAAGACACACTAAAGAAACGTCCTCCTGACCTCTGACAGTAAGTGAATACATCACAAAGAGTATCACTGATACAGTAGGGCAAGGTAGGTGGAAAATGATTTTACAAACCAGGCCCAAATCAACAAAATTAACAAACTGAGGGTTTTAAAGAATTCATACATTTTATTAATATTTCAAAAATACATGCTTGAGCTAATTTAAAGACCTATTTAAAGCTAAGACTAGACTAAGCATGGTGGCTCAGTGGTTAGCACTCTGGTCTTTACAGCGCTAGGTCCCAGGTTCTCAGCCATGATACTATCTGCATGGAGTTTGCAGGTTCTCCCCGTATTTGCATGGGTTTTCTCCCACAATCTAAAAACATGCAGTTGGGTTAATTGGCTTCCCCCCAAAAATTGTCCTTGGACTGCATTAAAGACATATGACTATGGCAGGAACATTAGATTGTGAGACCCTTTGAGAGTAATATGTTGACGCTATATAACACTGTGTAATAATAAGCAGGTTTTATTAAAATTTCACAGACATGATCATTTTTGCTTGAAACATTTTGTGTATTTCGAACATTTTCCTGTATTTCTCTCTGATCTATTCAGTATTACAGTGTGAAACAACTCTCTCTTGCACTTTTCCATCTTGCAGGCACTTCCTGTAATACAGACCGTCCCTGTATGTGGCCCTTTATAGGCAGCCTGTACCTCCCATATCCTACCAACATTTCTTCTCTCTACACAGTACAGTGATGATATAACTGCAACTTCTATAAGGTAATATCTGGGTTTGCAAAGGCATTCGTTTCATGCAGCGTACATGTATGTATTTTTTGTCTATTGAGAAATACATTTGAATACATTTTTATTACATTTTAAACTAAATGTCTTTCAATGGGGGATCACATTTGAAGTATCAGTTAATAAAAGACCAAATTCTCTTGCCACAGACTAGCACCTACACCAATGTCTTTGTTCCGATAGGAAAAATGTATAAATAAGGGCAGCCTTTAAATGAAAAATGAATGTCTGGTTCACTTCTGCCCTTTACAATTTTCTTTTGCTGGCCAGTATTACCCCATAGGACACAGTAGTGTGGTAGGGACAAGAGAATTGAATGACAGCACTCAGAAGGGGATCAGACTTCTTGACCCACCCAGAAGTTTGTTGGACATTCATTGCTTCTCAAACATTATAGCTCTGAAAGAGAGCAAGCTGTGCAAAAGAATTAAGCTGTGCCTGGAGCAGGACAGGTAAGTATTACCTCTTTCTTTACAGGGACACTTTTTTCCTAATTTTTAATCCTATATAGGATTAACATACATATGTAATTTCAAAGTTTATTTCACTTTTTTTGTGTAGCTTTTGTAAAAATAAAACCTGGCACATCTTGCTATAAACATTCTTGTTCAGACACTTCCTGTTATGGGGTGACAACTGTTTCCCAATAGTGCTCAGCGTGTCACATGTACCCATGCAATATACTAGCAGCATTTCCAACACACATTGCTCTGGAATTCCCCACTATGGTTACTAGTATAAAGCTAGCTCAGAACAATGAAGTGTTTACTGCATGTGAATAGCAAATGGCTGGAAGAATTTGGAGAAAATCCGAAAGATAAAAAAAAAAAGTTTTAAGGAAAAAAAAGAACAATGGTTTATGATACCTAGTGCTTTAGCATAGTAAATGCCATCCAGTTAGTGTTTACATTTAATGTCCCCACATGTTTGCACATAAAGAAAAAATCAATTAAGCCTTGGAGTAAGTGTCCATATGATATACAGTTAGGGAAGCTGTGTCCTATACAGACCGCAGCACACTGATTGCTGTACAGGGTTTGGGGAGAAAAAAACACGGTCTTTCCCCCACCCTTGTAATTAAGCACTCCTAGGGGATCCGTAAAGCAGATGTGGGTTGGCGACAATGAATGCCACATCTTGTACTTTAATTAAAACCATCATTATGTGTACAAGGTTTACAAGTACACATGAATCATTTTCCAATATCACACATATATGTCACATTTTTTTTATTTGGTAACAGCTTGATATCCATTCTTAGTATGCATTCCAGCTATAAAGAAAGCTTTGGTGCAGAAATAAAAAATGGTTATTCAATTCATTGATTCTTTTAATTAAAAGCATGTATTGATTAATTTAAAAAAAATGAATGTATGTATTCTGATCACAGGTTATGGAAAAGTGGTTTGTTTAATGCACAAGTGTCTAGGCCCATGTGTATACATTGGATCTGACTGATTGAAGAAAATAAACAGAAAGAGAATTAAATAGACATATATATGTGTGTGTTTGTATTGCAGGCTTTAATGAGTGTGTAGATATACAATTGTATGTGCACAGCAATCACACCCAAAACTCAATGGGCCGGATTTATTAAAGCTTTTTGATTTTGTGCGGCTCCCCTTGGCTGTCACCTTGCCAGCTGCTCAAGGACTCTCAAGGAAGTGCTGGTTGAAAAAGAAGCATCGACTGCACCTTTGAAAGCTGGCGGCAATGAGTGGTATTAGTACTGGTTGCTGCAGCCTCTATTCATTCCCCATGGGGACTGCCGCAGGGAGACACTATGGGCCTGATTTATTAGAGCTCTCCAAGGCTGGAGAGGATACACTTTTATCAGTGAAGCTGGGTGATCCAGCAAACCTGGAATGGATCTGGTCCAGGATTAAAAACATTTGCTAGCAAATAGCAAACTTTGAAGAAATCCATTCCAGGTTTGCTGGATCACTCAACTTCACTAATTAAAGTGCCTTGGAGAGCTTAAATAAATCAGGCCCATTGTGCTATGTTTAGAGGGACATTTAGAGAGAAGAAAACTGTCTTAAAACATCATGGTCATTTCACTAGCATCTGCAATGTTTGATGATTATTTTTTTTTGTATGTACCTTAATGCCAACTAACGGTAATCCTTGTCAGGCGCTGTTTGCTTACCACAGCAACAAAAAAGAAGAATGTTTTTTAACAATAAATGATGAGAAGTTGGCATCTTTTAGCTTTCCTGTTGACTTGAAATTGTGATGCAAGGCGATTGCAATACCCACACAGCTCCTTTGCCTTTGGCAACTCTGGATTAGTGGCCTCATCCATTTGAATAAGGCCTTAGGGAAATTGAAACTCTGATGATGCAGTACCAAAAAATGTATTTGTAGATACACAATGCTTGTAAACAAGGCTCTTTAATTTTTTTTTATTAAGCAGGAGGTGTAGTATGCATTTCAAAGGAACCTTTTTATTTGTTCCTGTTAAAACACACAAAATCAATGATGCAAAAGGGAAAGGGAAAATAGAAAGGAGAAAGAAAGACTTCATAAAAGGGTACAGAGGGGACACAGATAAATTAAGGATAAGGAAGATGTCTAGGGTTAAGAATAGGTCAGTTAAATGATTGTTGGGGTGGGGTTTGAGAAGGTGGTGTAGGAATGGCATGGGAAGGAATAGAAGGAAAACAGAAGAAAGCATCCTGCCCATTCTTCCTTGGGTGCAAGCTTGCCAGTTCCATTTGTTGAAATCATTGTATTGGTGTGTGGTTTAGGTCCGAGAATGAAATTGTTTTCATTGATAGAAAAGTAGTTGGGTAACTTATCTTTGGTGTTATGACCTCTAAGAGTCAAGGTCAATGAGTTGAACAAGTGGCTCTGCCGTGTGATAGATAATGGAATGGATATCAGTTCTCAGATGGTCTAGTGTGGATGGAGATCAAAATATGAGTGATATTGCAGATCTAGAGAAAGGCCTTGGTCTTCCATGATTTCCATGCCTTCTGGTACCTGCAGCCTTAGGGGAACGTGATATGTTTTTTCTTGAATGTTGATTGTATAGGTATTATTATTGGTTGACCAGCAGGAGGGAAAATTGGTGGATTTCTGAGCTACCCAGTCATGTAAAAAATAGTATGTATTTCGGTACCTATGGCTGAAAACCTATTCAGAATTAGTCTACGAATTTGTGCTAACATGTAATCATGATCACAGCAGACTTTTTGCACATAAACACTACACGTTACTCATTTTAGGAGCTAATCATCCCTAAAACGATATCAATTTTTGGTGCTCAAGTGCTGAAGAGTTAAACCACACAGAAAGTTTCTGGGTTTGCACACCAGTGGGGACATTATAAGTAAGTCTACTCTCTAAAATATGTGTCATTGTATTTATATTATGAAGGATGCAATAGGGGTTGCTGGGACTCCAAAAACTCCCAAGTGAGCAAGAATAGGGTCAGGAAATATAGCAGGCAGATCTGAGCATTACATGCCATTCGAAGCTTGCTTCACTTGTGAAAATTGGGGCTAAAGGACACTTGAATATAGTGCTCATATATGTTAAAACAAAGCTTGTTAATTAGATATAACCATCTACCTCTGCTCCATATAAATAAACAACTTTTAGTTTAGGATTCTGTTGCTCTCTACCATACTTAAACTTTAAAATAATGGCATTATAAATATAAATTAAATATAAGCTCAGATTGTACTTTTTCCTTGTAGTGAGAACAACAGAACCTGTTTGACAGCTCTTGGTTAAGCTATTTAGTACACCTTGTATTCTTTTATATCCCAGTGTACAGTGGGCAGAGGAAGATTGCTTCCTTTGATACACTGATACCATGTTATTTAACTTAAAGGCTCTGCTATTTTGTCTAATCTGTGAACATTAAGTAGTCAAGTTTCTGAAAGTCCTAGAAAATCTTTCAAGGTATTTTAGTTTCTGATCATATTAGTAACACATACAGAATGTGAACAACCTACATTCCAGAATGAACTCTTCAACAATCTGCTCAGTGATTGCTCATAAACAAGGTCTACATTTTATGAGCCACTTTTGGACATTTTTATTTAGCTTGTTAATGAGTTTAAAAAACAGAAAAGGAAATCTAATACTACTGAGGGGTATCCAGCTACCATGCAACAACATTCAAGCAGAAGATGTGAACAAGAGAATATGCCAGTTCTGCAAAAAAAAAAAAAAAAAACTGCACTGTGATATAACGCAAAGCATGTAAATACTTCCCAAATTTCTGACATGAGAATCAGAAAAAACATTCAGTACAAAGTATGTTGGCAAAAAATGGCTCCCTGCAATGCCCCATTTATACAGACCATGAAAAATAATACACACAAATTGATTGGTTAAAAGCAAAAGAGTTTTTTTACTAGCATTTTTTATATTGCAAATTTAGTGTTTCATAACTTTTGGTAGGTATATAGTACATTTTCTTTGGCCTCACACATCACATCAAACCAAAAAAAACAATAAGGACAACTAAGAAAAAAAGAATGAAGAAGCCACTATATACTTTCAATACCTTCCTAGAAATAATAAAAAAATAATGCTTGGTTTTCAATGCTTAGTTTTTATATAGTTTTTTTATTTTCTTGTTGTTTTTTTATATTTAGAAATTTTATTTGTGACTATATTAAGGTAGCCTTATTGTTCAAGGAAAGCTATTAATATTATTAACTTGTTAACAGGACACCGACATGTTACGCAGCATTTTAAAAAAGGTCCACTTTTTTATCACTAACTGTCCCTCAAAGGGGCTCACAATTTAAAGTCCCACCATAGTCATATATCATTACCACAGTCTAAGGTCAATTGCGAGAGAAAGACAATTAACCTAATTACATGTTTTTGGTATGTGGGAGGAAACCGGAGTACACAGAGAAAACCCACACAAACACGGGGAAGAACATACAAACTCTGTGCAGATAGTGTCCTGGCCGAGATTTGAACCTGTGATCTATCTGTCTCAGTATGAGATATATGGGCAATTTTGGTACAGTATGTAAAAAAAAAAGATCCAGTCAAACAAGATAAGCGGGAAATTGTTGGAATCTAATTTATGCATGCTTTAATTTAGGGACCTGTTGAGTAAGCAGTAGGCTAGGGGTTAATTATTGCTAGGGTTAGGTTAGTGTCAGGCTTTAAGGTTATTGTTGGCTGGAATGGGGTTAAGTTGAGAACTTCATTTTAGAGGTTGAGTAACATGTGATGGTTAGGACTGGTATAATGTTAGAGGCGGTTAGAAATGGTTAAGTAAATGTGTTGTTGTGGGGGAATTATTAAGTTCTTGTTTTAGGGATTGAGTTAGGTGTTTCCTGTTCATAGAGGGAAGGGATAAGTGTTAGGAGGTGCTTTAGTGTAGCTGATATATTATTACTTAGTAAAACACTGGAGGTTTTTAGTTATACAGTCTAGTTGTTGGCACTAAAAACCTCATGCTGAAATCTTCTATTGCCAGTCTTCTGGTGCCAAGAACAGACATATCAGTAATGTCTGCCAACACCATCTAATAGTTTGTTGAAATGGCCCGGAAGATGGAGAGAAAAGATTGTGAAAGATTATTCATTTACATTTTGTGGTTTCTAAGTAGTACTATTGCCAAGAAAGAAAATTTGTACAACCACCAGGCTGGCATTCCACACATAATCATTTCCTCAATGTACATGGCTGGCATTATTATATTGCTGCAGATATATCAGATCTGTGTATTATAAAGCCACAAAATGTCACTACAAAAAGTGCAGCATTATCCCATGTTTGTTTATATCAGCAGGCTAGAATAAGCAATCAGAGTTTCTTCAGTATTTCAATTTCAAAACAGAGGAATTAGGTAATTTCCCCCTGGGTCTAATTAATATCACACTAGGGGTCATTCCTCCTTCACCCCGGGCTGATTGTCTTCTTTGTTCTTCTATGGTATGTGGAATGTACCTTGAACGATGACTGTAAAAACTTCCCTTTTTTGAAGTAATTTGTCATACAAATACTCCCAAAAGCTGCTAAGTACAGCGTGAAACAAACAGTGACAAAGAGCAAAGTCTTTCATGCTGCTTAGACAATCCTCTGGAGCTTGACAAAGAGTTAACTAATCATCAGGCCCTTCTCAGGCTTAAAACACTGAAAGCTTTTATTTGAATGTAATACACATAAGACCACTTGTAATTTTACTAAGCAATTAAGTAATTCTGCTTAAGAGTAACTAATTCTACTTCAATTGGCAGCAAATACAACTGTACCAGCTACCATTATAACCCAGGGGGTGGGGATAGATTTTATGTCACCATGCCTCCCTGCATAGGCAAAGCACACTCCTTATAGTGATTACCAACATATGGAGGCAAATCTTGGCGGTGGGGTGGAAACTTACCAAGCAAGTGAGGTGGGGAAAGCTGTGACCTCCACAAAAGTTGGTTCATCATGTTAATCCAGATGTAAAACTGGATTTCCAGCTGGTTAGGGAATGAAATGCTATTGCCTATACCTGAACTATGTTTGGCAGAGCATAATTTTAGTATGATTACGAAGAAAATAGGCACCTTTGAATTTTTCTGTTCTTTTATTTTCTGTTCTTTTTTGTATATCTTTGTCTATATTTTACTATCCCTTAGGGCTTTGGCCTATGGGATTGGAGACGGTGCTTACCTTTGATTGTAACATATTTTGCTAACAACATTGCAAGCAGCAAGGGCTTTTAGGCTGGCTAGGCCAAATTATGACATGCCAACTAATATATAACAAGTAGAAAATGGTAGCTAATTTATCATTTGCTAATAATGAAAATCTGTTATGTCTTTGGTTGTCACAGTAGACCACTATGTGGAGCTTATCATGTATAAATGTACTTGCAGTACAGATGAGGGTCATACGACCTGACAGTTTTATATAGATACCCCACTGGGACATGACAAATGCTTTAGGTAAACAATTTTCATAGAAGTCAGATTAAATTCAGATGCTTACAAAAAAGTCACTGACTTGTAACAATCATTCAATTCAGTCTGCAACTCAGTGACTCAGCTGATTCAATAACAGCCACAAAATTAGCGCATTGGTGAAGTCAACAAAAGTATCATTGAAACTTCCCTACAACTGATTCTACATATAGGGCCTGATGTATTAAAACTCTCCAAGGCTGGAGAGGATACACTTCCATGAGTGAGGCTGGGTGATCCAGCAAACCTGGATTTCTTAAAGTCATTTGCTATTTACAAGCAACCGTTTTTAATCCTGGACCAAATCCATTCCAGGTTTGCTGGATCACCCAGCTTCACTCATGAAAGTTTATCCTCTCCAGCCTTGGAGAGCTTTAATAAATCAGGTCCATAGTCTCCCTGTGGCAGTCCCCATAGGGAATGAATAGAGGCTGCAGCAACCAATACTAGTACCACTCACTGCCACCAGCTGTCAAATGTGCAGCTGATGGTTCTTTTTCAACCAGCACTTCCTTGAGAGTCCTTGAGCAGCTGGCAAGGTGACAGCCAAGGGAAGCCGCACAAAATCAAGCAATCAAGCGGCAGGTCAGCCGGTAAAAGTCAGCCAACCAACTAATGCAACCACTTTTTAAAAGTATACACTTTCCAGTACCCCCTTATTAAAACATCCAATTAAATATTAGTTGAAGGAAGTAGTTAAATGAAGGATTCACTTATTTATTGTATAAAAAAACAACCAAAATCAATAGGTTACCAACAATTATGATTATAGTGGCCAAAGTGGTGAAGCTTGGCCCAAACATAGATAGGATTTGGCACTTTCCCCATATGTATGAGAAGAAAACAGGAAAGCAGTTGGGATATTAGGAGTGTGGTCTGTCTAATTTAGATAATATTAATAATGTAAAAAAGTAAAATGGATGTAAAAAATATAAAACCGCCAAGCATCAAACAACATTTATTCCTGCTTTTCTGATAATAAAGTTTATTCCCAAGAACCACATTGAAGATACTATTACAAATTTTTGTTGGTTTTTATTCCTCAAAAATTCAGGAAGTTAAGGCAATACATAAAAATATTAGAATATACATTAAAATATTGTAGAAGGTGGCACACACTGACACCCAGAATAAGGAAACAGAAAATTGCGAATCATAATAAAGAGCTAGTGGAGTTGACATTATAAATCTCATTCCTCTGGCTCACAGCTGATTGAGATGCCATCTTGCAGAATTCATTAGTGTTCTACATGCAAATTGATATTATGTAAACAACATACTCTGCTTAGATTACTCGCTAGAAATGTGCTCAGGATTTAAATAGCCAAAAGCAAATATGCCTTGTATTTATTTTACAGATTTTTTTTTTTAACACAGCAGGAAAAAAAACTCATTGATTTAAATGAGCATACAATACCATCTAATGTCATCTCTTTGTTGGAAATTCAGAAGAACCCAACAGTCTTCATGCACATGAGCAGCAGCTTGGCGTTCAACTGCCACACTGGTGGGGGCTTTATACACCAAGTAAAGGGTGGCATTTTCACCATGTTGCTCCAGTGTTTATTTGGCTTCCATACCCTTGTACAGATACCAAATAAAAGGAGTTGGATGAAATAGACAAATTATCACTGGCAGATTTACTGTGTGCTGTACCTCCTTTACATTGAAAAATTCCCAAATGATTGATTCTGCATGTTTGATATTTATTTGTTTGGCATTTACTGTCCATCCACTGCCTAGGAGATGCTGCATGGGACAGTTTTTTTACCAAATAATAACTGGACAGGTAAACAAAGCCCTAACAACTACCTGTGTAAATGTTCCTGACATTTCCATTTCCATGATGTTTTACAATGGTTATACTGGTAGGAAAGCACTGAGCTATTCAGTAGAAACAATCCTAAGGCAAAGGGTGTTCATATCCAGGCCTTAGGGGCCACATAAAGGGATTTTTATAGAAAAAAAGTGATTTTCTGACTATTTGTAAGTCCTACCTAAATAAAAGTGTGCAACTTCAACATGGGGAGGGTGAGAACTGTGCCCAGAACAATCATTGCATAACAGTGTTGGCATGATGGCATATTGACATGATGACATGATACTAGCTACATACTAGATACTAGCTACAGTTACTTCCAAAGAAACTGATTCTGCATCAAACAACTTATTCCTACTATGATCGAAACAAAGGTTTTTGAAGCTTTCTACATCGTCATTGAACAATGTCTTGGGTTGGTTTTTATGCTGTTGGCTGGTAATACAAACATGCAAGTTATTCTACATTTCTGTAAACCTTGGCAAAGCCAAGAAAAAAAATCTGCATTATATTTTTCTTTAGCAGCAGACATCTCCAACTATGACCAGGTCTTCTCACGGTCCAGGTAATAATCAGCATG